>NC_044550.1:92518800-92768405 GCF_007565055.1 Rhinopithecus roxellana | reverse complement strand
ACCCTTAGTGTATTTTGTTTTACTCTCAGGGCTTAAAAAAGATATAAGAAAACACTGAGAAAAATTCAATATTTTCAAATTACTCCAAGTTCCCCATAAAAGCTGACAGAGTAACTAGGGCAGTGAAACTAATACTCCATGACGTCTACAAAAAAGATAAGTGATAACATTTCCCCAGAAAATCAGAAAATGTAGACAAACTTCTGAGAGCAATGAGATTTGCATAGCATGAGAATACATTTGGAAGAAAGCTGAGGAAACAGACAGGGAATCTGAAAACAGGACAACTACAAAATAGCCAACAAACATTCACTGGAATTGGTAGTAAGGCAAGTTGTTGACAGCAGCTGAAACTGGGAAGAGTGTGCACACAAAAATTCACAGGGAAATATGAGCTACCGATGACATTCTGAAGAGTCTTGAGATACCTTCGTCACATGACTTCTCATAACAGACCAATAACATTCTCTCTCTCAGGCAACACTACTACTGAGTTAAAAGAGTGGGCAATAGAAGTCACACTGAGCAGCACAAGAATAATAGGAGTTCAGAGAAAAGAAGTTCATATTGTAGTTGTGAGCAGGGAGACAAAGCCAAAAAATTGCCTATTTTTTTAACACTTTATGTAAATAATCAAAGAGGTCTTTTGATTATGAAGCTCAAAAATTTATTCTAATAAACCTGCTTCCTAAAATAATATAAACTTGTTTCCATAAAAGTATGAGATGTAAAAGTATTGTTCTTGAATTTCAAAAAAGGGTATTATAAAATTAGATAAACTGAATGAAATAGAAGAATAGTATCCCTAAAGTAAAATCCTCCTAGGACCAGATGGATTCACAGCTGAATTCTACCAGAAGTACAAAAAGGAGCTGGTACCATTCATTCTGAAACTATTCTAAAGAATAGAAAAAGAGAGACTCCTAACTAACTCATTTTATGGGGCTAGCATCACCCTGATACCAAAACCTGGAAGAGACACAACAAAAAAAGAAAATTTCAGGCCAATATCCCTGATGAACATTGATGCAAAAATCTTCAATAAAATACTGGTAAACCAAATCCAGCAGCACATTAAAAAGCTAATCCACCATGATCAAATTGGCTTCATCCTTGGGATGCAAGACTGGTTCAACATACGCAAATCAATAAATGTAATCCATCACATAAACAGAACCAATGACAAAACCCACATGATTATCTCAATAGATGAAGAAAAGACCTTCAATAAAATTCAACACCCCTTAACGCTAAAAACACTCAATAAACTAGGTATTGATGGAACATATCTCAAAATAATAAGAGCTATTTATGACAAACCCACAGCCAATATCATACTGAATGGGAAAAACTGGAAGCATACCATTTGAACACCAGCACAAGTCAAAGATGCCCTCTCTCACCACTCCTATCTGACATAGTATTGGAAGTTCTGGCCAGGGCAATCAGGAAAGAGAAAGAAATAAGGAATTCAAATAGGAAGAGAGGAAATCAAATTGTCTCTGTTTGCAGATGACCCCATTGTGTATTTAGAAAAACCCATTGTCTAAGCCCAAAAACTCCTTAAGCTGATAAGCAACTTCAGCAAAGTCTCAGGATATAAAATCACATGTGCAAAAATCACAAGCAGTCCTATGCACCACGATAGGCAAACAGAGAGCCAAATCATGAGCAAAATCCCATTCACAATTGCTACAAAGAGAATAAAATACCTGGGAATCCAACTTACAAGGGATGTGAAGGACTTTTTTAAGGAGAACTACAAAACCACTGCTCAAGGAAATAAGACAGGAAACAAACAAATTGAAGAATATTCCATGGTCATGGATAGGAAGAATCAATATCGTGAAAATGGCCTTACTGCCCAAAATATTTTATAGATTCAATGAATTCCCATCAAGCTATCATTGACTTTCTTCACAGAATTCAAATAAATTACTTTAAATCTCATATGGAACCAAAGAGAGCCCGTGTAGCCAAGACAATCCTAAGCAAAAAAAACAAAGCTGGTGGCACCACACTACCTGACCTCAAACTATACTGTAAGGATACAGTAACAAAAACAGCATGGTACTGGTACGAAAACAGATATATAGACCAAAGGAACAGAACAGAGGCCTCAGAAATCACACCATACATCTACAACCACCTAATCTTTGACAAACCTGACAAAAACGTTCAATGGGGAAAGGATTCCCAGTTCAATAAATGATGTTGGAAAAATTGGCTAGCCACATGCAGAAACTGAAACTGGACCCCTTCCTTACACCTTATACAAAAATTAACTCAACATGGATTGAAGATTTAAAGATAAGGCCTAAACCATAAAAACCCTAGAAGAAAACCAAGCAACACCATTCAGGACATAGGCATGGGCAAAGACTTCATGACTAAAACACCAAAAGCAATTGCAATAAAAGCTAAACTTGACAAATGAGATCTAATTAAACTAAAGAGCTTCTGCACAGCAAAATAAACTATCATCAGAGTAAACAGCCAATCTACAGAATAAGGGAAAATTTTTGTAATTGATCCATCTGACAAATTGCTAATATCCAGAATCTACAAAGAACTTAAACAAATTTACAAGAAAACAAACAAACAAAAAACCCCATCAAAAAGTGGGCAAAGGATATGAACAGACACTTTTCAAAAGAAGGCATTCATGCAGCCAACAAGCATATGAAAAAAAAAAAAAAACTCATCATCACTGGTCATTAGAGAAATGCAAACCAAAACCACAATGAGATACCATTTCATGCCAGTTAAAATGACGATCATTAAAAAGTCAGGATACAACAGATGCTGGAGAGGATGTGGAGAAATAGGAATGCTTTATGCTGTTGATGGGAGTGTAAATTAGTTCAACCATTGTGGAAGACAGTGTGGCGATTGCTCAAGGATCTAGAACCAGAAATACCATTTGACCCAGTAATGCCATTAAGGGGTATATACACAAAGGATTATAAATCATTCTACTATAAAGACACATGCACATGTATGTTTGTTGCAGCACTATTTACAATAGCAAAAACTTTGAACCAACCCAAATGCCCATCAATGTTAGACTGGATAAATAAAATGTGGCACATATACACTATGGAATACTATGCAGTCATAAAAACGAATGAGTTTATGTCCTTTGCAGGGACATATATGAAGCTGGAAACCATCATTCTCAGCAAACTAACACAAGAACAGAAAACCAAACACTGCATGTTCTTACCCATAAGTGGGATCTGAATAGTGAGAACATACGGACACAGGGAGGGGAATATCACACACTGGGGCCTTTTAGGGAGTGGTGATAAGGGGAGGGATAGCATTAGAAGAAATACCCAATGTAGATGATGTGTTGATGGGTGCAGCAAACCACCATGACATATGCACACCTATGTAACAAACCTGCACATTCTGCATATGTATCCCAGAACTTAAAGTATAATAATAATAAAAATATATAAATAAATAAATAAAATAAAATGTGCTCAATATCACTAACCATTAGGGAAATTAAATTAAAACCACAATGAGACATAATTTACTCCTGTTAGACTGGAATGGCTATAATCAGAAAGAAAAATGGTAACCAATTTTGGTGAGAATGTGGAGAAATGGGAACACTTGCACACTGTTGGTGGGAATACAAATTAGGATAGCCATTATGATAAGTTGTATGGAGGTTCTACAAAAAAGTAAAAATAGAATTACCATATGATCCAGCAACTCTACTACTGTGTATATATTCAAAGAAAATGAAATCAGTACCACAAATAGATATCTGCATTTCCATATTCATTCTTGCATTTTTCACAGTAGCCAAAAAAACAAACAAATGAAAAAAAATGGAAACATCTCCATGACCATGAACAAATGAATGGATCAGGAAAATATGGTATATATACACACAGGAATACTATACAACCTTAAAAAAAAAAAAAACCCTGTCGTTTGTGACAACACGGATATACCTGGAGGACCATTATGCCGAGGGAAATAAGCCAGGCACAGAAAGATAAATACTTTATGATCTCACAAACATCTGTGGAATTTGGAAAAGTTTGTCTCATAGAAACAGAGAGTAGAAAGATGGTTCCCAAAGGCTAGAGGATCCCAAAGGCTAGAGGAGAAGGAGAGATGGGGAAAAGAAATATATTGCTCAAAGGATGCAAGGCTTTAGTTAGACTGGAAGAATATATTTTAGTGATCTCTTGTGCTGCATAGTGACCACATTAATAATAATATATTATAATTACAAAATTGCTAGAATAGGTTTTTAACATTCCCACTGCAAAAAATTTGGTGAGGTGATGAATATGTTAATTCGGTCAAGCAGCTTGACCGAATCTTTCTACAATGTATACATAGAGCACATTATACCTCATACACAATTATTGTATATCAATTAAAAATGAAGAAATTAATGTTTAAAATACGAAGAGTAAACTAGAGTGAATAAACAAAACAGAAAGTGGTTATGGTAGATGCTCCAAGTATCACACTCAGATCCCCTCCAGCTGCTGGTGGCCCTACCCACTGTCAGCTGCTCAGCTGAGCTGGTGAGGGAACTGAGCTTCTAGGTGTCAGAACACCCAGTTCAAGCAACAAGCCAACAATGGAAGTAATGGTAAAACCTTTAATCAGTTACCACAATGGAATAAGCAAGAGTCTAAACTGGAGAAAGTGTTGACTTCTGTTTCATTTTTCTCCTTGAAAATGTTCATGGTGAAGGGGTCAGGGCAGATGTGCAATTTCATATCTTTATTGAGGGAGGCCTGAACCAAAGGCTCCTGAATTTTTAAGGACCTCAGGCATGGGGGAAATGTAAACAAAATATCTGCTAGTGAAAATGCACGGAGTATTGAGGCAGAATGGGGAAAAATGCCTGCAAAGTCTCTTTCTACCTTCCTAGATAAAGCAACCTCAGTAAAAGTGTTTGAAGAACGTGGCAAAGGGCCCCACTTAAAGAGACCTAGGATTGAAGGCCACTGGACTGAGAGTGCATGTATATGTGAGTGTATGACCAGCCAGTGGGTCCTGAGTCCTTGACTCGGAGAGTGTGATGCATTGGCTGTACACCAAGGCTCATGCTGGGAGGATTGCCACATAAATCCTTTGTAATTGCCTATAGTAGGGCCTGAAAAGTCACACATAGGTTTTTATACAAGAGCCGCACTCAACCATGGTTGACCTATTCTCTGGAGAATTTTCTTCAACCAAACAGGGACTCTGTCTTCCTAGAGGCTATTCTTTATCACCCACATCACTCACACTGTCACCTACCCTCCAACCTCAGCCAAGGAGTAACTGACATGCAGCTATTATGGCCAGCTTCATTGGTTCAAGGCGACACTGAATCTGTGGGTCATTTTGTGTTCTGGAGTCTCTCAGTGGGACCAGACACAAAAAAGTCTCCAGTTGAGACTTCATTTTTACTGTTACCCACCCCAAGACACCACCTTCTGAGCGTGCTCACAAAGTAAATGCACTGCTTCCAGTAAACCTAACCTTATTTTGTTACCAGGAGTAGACCAGGGAAGCAGATGCTAAGCATAGGACTATGAAGTCATCAGTCACTGGCTGAATAACGCTGAAGACTTCTCTGGTGTTGAGTGGAGTAAACACAGTCCCTGGCATGCTGACAGAGTGCCAAGAATTTCTTCAGTGGTAGGTGTTTTTGTTCAGAAAAAAAAAAAAAAGTCTTGAAATAATTACACATAAATAAGAGGTTTTTTTAATTTTTAAATTTTTTTAGTTTAAACCAAAGCCAAGATAACTCATTAAAACCAGGAATGCATTATGAAAAATGTTAAGAAACACTGGAAAGGTGGGATGAGATAATACCAAATGGAAATTCACACCTATACATATAAGTGCTGAAAATTATGAATATGTAGGTAAATATGTGGATATGCAGCAAAAAAATTCGTGTCTTGCTTTTTCATCTAGTGAAAATTAGCTCTTTAACATAAAAATAATAATGATGCCTTGTCTGATTTACAGCATATGTAAGGGGAAAATGAATGACAACATTATAAAGTAAAAGGGGTAGATAATGAATTTTTATTGTAAGGTAAAATGATACATTATTTGAATAAAGACTATGATTACTAAAGATGCATATTTTAAACCCCGGTTCAATCACTAAAAATAAAAAAGAGTGAAAAATAAAAGGTAATAAGGTAATTAATAAAACTGGATCACAGTCAAACTCAATTAACCCAAAATAATGCTAAGGAATAGGGGGAAAAAGAAAGAGGAAAAGGCAAATGGAACAAATGAAACGCAAATAGCTAGACAGTAGACTTATACACTACTTTCTTCTTTCTCTGTCACCCAATGAAGCCTCAAACTCCTGGGCTCGAGTGATCCTCCCATCCTAGCCTCCTGGGTAGCTAAGACCATAGGCACACACCATCAAATTCAGCTAATTTTTAAACTTTTTGTAGAGACAGGGTCTTGCTCTGTTGCCCAGGCTGGTCTTGAAAACCTGGTCTCAAGAAATCCTCCTACCACAGCCTTCAAAAAGTACTGCAATTACCAGTGTGAACCACTGCTTTCAGCTTTCTTCTTAATTATAGCAAATGCAAATAGTCTAAATGCCTTAACAAAAAATAAGAGATTATAATATTAAATAAAAATTTAAGAACATATTATTGCTTTCAACATGAAACCCTCTTTAAACATACCTATACATAGACTAGTAGTGAAAGAATGGTAAAAGATATACATGCAAATACTAACCAAACTCTAATCAAAAGAGAGCTGGAATGATTATACAAATACTAAATAAAATTGACATCAATACAAGAAATACTGGGATTAAGAAACACAGTTCATAATAATAAAGTGATCAATCAATCAAAGAAACATAACAACATAAGAAGCCTATATATTCAGGTATTGAAGTTTTAAAATGTGAAAAAGCTAATAAAACTAAAAGGAGAAATAGATATCTTCACAATTATAATCGGATATTTCAACATTTTTATCAAAATGGGAAACAGATATCTCCATAATTGTAATTAGGTATTTCAACACTCTTTACCCAATTACATGTGTAATTGTTAACACAAGTGGATAGGAAAAAAAGAAAGTATATAGGAAACTTCAACAACACTATCAAATAAATACACCTAATCAAAAACCATAGGAACCTCTGACCAGTAACAGAATTCTTTGTGTTTTTTTTCAGTCCACAAATATATTCGCCAAAATCGACCATATTTAAGCAATAAAATTAACACATATGAAATTAGGGGGATTTAAAATTATATAAAGTATGTTCTCTAAATTAAAAATCAATAACATAAAGAGATCTGGAAAATATCTAATGTTTTGAAATTAAATAACACCTTTTAAAATAATCCATAGATCAACATATCACAAGAGAAATTAGAATATATTTTGAAGAGCATGAAAATGGGAACATAACAATCTAATCAGAGGTGTATTTACCATCACTTCCAAGTTTATTGATTTTTCTCTTTTATCACTATTATACTCTCAAGTTATCCCATCATTTTAATTAACATATATTTTTCTTTAATATTAGGGTTTCTATTGTTTGTAGTTTGTTTCCCTGCTAAGATTTTCTATGGTTTCATTTATAGCTAGAAATTTTTTACCTCATTGAAGAACGTTATAACAGCTATTTTAATGTCATAGTCTGCTATTTACATGATCTCAGATTGGTTTCCACTTTATTATCTTTTCTTTTTAGAATGTGGCACTTTTTACATTTCTTTATTTATTAAGCAATATTGATTTGTATTATGAACATTGTGAATGTTATTTTGTAAGGACTATAGATATTTTTATATTTTTATAAATAACTCTGGCATTTTGAGGATGGCACCTCAGATCTCAAATTTTTGTTTTTTATTTTAAATTTTACCTGGGCTGTTAAGTGTGATTTTGGAGTCAAAAGGAAAAAATGACAGGGTTTATTAGCAAATTTGGGGGCACTTATCCTTGCTCTCTGCTTGATAGACTTCCCCTCCCACCCAACCTATCACATTTGCCAATGGCTGTGGATTTCCCTAAATATGTCCTGTATTTCCGGCCAGGTGCGGTGGTGCACACCCGTAATCCCAGCACTTTGGAAGACCGAGGTGGGTGGATCACGTGGTCAGAAGATCAAGACCAGTCTGGCCAACACGGTGAAACCCCGTCTCTACTAAAAATACAAAAAATTAGCGGGGCGAGGTGGCGGGCGCCTGTAGACCCAGCTACTCCGGAGGCTGAGGCAGGAGAATGGCGTGAACCCGGGAGGCGGAGCTTTCAGTGACCGGAGGTGAGCGAGACTCGGTCTCAAAAAAAAAAAAAAAAAAAAAAAAAAAAAAAGAAAATATGGCCTGTATTTCTTCAAGTCAAAAATAATCTGGGCTTTCTGTAGACACAATGCCAACTCCAGCCCATTCTGAAGCTGAAGGTCAAAACATACAGGAAAGTTAACTCATGCATTTTTTTCTACCAAGGGTCATTTTCCTTCCACATTCTGCCAGCGTGTGTTCACATTTTATTTGCTTTTGGTATTTTTTATTTTGTCCATTTTTAGTTTGTATGTGTGGAAAAAGTCAATCTGGTGTAAACTTATTTGTACTTACTGGGTACAGAACTCCAGTTATACAGTTTATGTTTAATAATTATGAAAATTAATTAATTAAAGCTTTACAGGAACACTGGTCTGATAAATCATAATAATTAAATTTTAAAGAAATCACCTAAATAATATGAATTAATTTTGATTATTTTTTATGTCATTGCTGCCTGTCCTATAGTAGGTGTTCAGCAAAGTCCCTTTGAACAAATTAGAAACCATCAATTCTAGCATCCTTTGCTTAGGAATTCTCATCACTCTAACTAGGTGATGTGAAAGGACATGAATCAATGAGAAGGATGTGGTAGTTGAAGAGATAATAATTCTGCCCAGGTTTTCAAAGAGACTGATGGACTCTCCCTCCCGCATTATGGAGTGCTCAGCCGCTAATTACTCAACTGCCTATTTCTCATTCTTTTCCCTGAAAAGTGTTAGAAAATTTGCTAAGTGCATGGATTTTAGGTCCTTCATTTTCTGTACTATATGTTGATAATATACTCTTTTTAAAACTGTTTTTCATCAAATAATCTTATTTTTTAAAAAACTATTTTGACTTCATTTAATTTTTCATACGTTGTTCAGTCACTCTGATTATTGTATGTATGTTTATTTGCTATTTTATTAAACTATCCAATAACACACTTACAAGCATTAGGAGGGTAACTTACCAAAATAACTAATTTCCTCTATTATGCGTTGCTACTTAATTGTTTCTTTCTTTGCACGTTGTGCACATGTACCCTAGAACTTAAAGTATAATAATAAAAAATAAAAAAAAGATTATCTTTATTTCCAAACTCTATAGACATGTTTATTAATACGAGGGAACTTGAACAGAAACATCAGCTAGTCATACTTGAAGAATAGGAAATATACAACATGTGCAGAATATGACGATTATTTAGCAATTAACACAATAATATAAGGTCTTATTATGCTTTAAAAGTATGCTAAAATTTGCTCATTAATTTGATTTATAGACCTGTCTAAAACCTGTCACTCAATTTCTATTACAGTGACTTGAAGCTACCAGGAAGAATTCAGTAGGTTTTATGGTTTAGAGACAATACTGAAGCTTTCAGTTCTTTTATCCTTTCTTGTAGACCTGTAAAGAATATTACAGAGTGAGGGATTTGCAATTTACCAGGAAAGATCTCAACCAAGTGGCAAAAATAAGTTATTCTCTTGTGACTTGAAGAAACAAAGTGTATTATATTCACTAGTCCTTTCTCCCTATGTACTACCTTTACAGGATTATATTATTTAAGATGGAGTGGTATTATTGTAAAGTATTCTGACAAGCCCTTTCTCTGGAGTCCACTCTCTGAGAAAGAATACGTATTTTACTGTAGTTTCCCATCATGTTCTTCAAGATATAAGACAGATATAAATCTAAACTCAAAAGAAATTTTAACTAAAATCTCAATCAGTACTTGTCCTGCCAAATATCTTGCTAGAATTCTCAGTGCTAAGATTCGTCCTTTAATGGGGATTAGCAGAAACAGGTCTATTGAGTGTTACATTATTTATCCTGCTATTCTTAAGACTTTCTTTATTGGTAACACTGTTATTTTGCTCTTTAATTTTCAACCAACTCTTTAATGATCTCAGTTCCTCATTCAATTTTTGTTAATGAAGGGCAAAAGGCAAGGGAAATGAATTTCCCCATACTCCTTCACTCTTGCCTCTGGTGAATTGGCTTTTCCCGTATTCATTGAAATGTGTTATCCTGTTTATCTAAATATGTCAATGACTTGCAGAAGGGACTGCATCTCAGTGTGACTTGGATAAACATGAGCTAGTAACCCAAAGCAAATGTCTTTACTTTTACTCTCTAGATATAATTTATCAGTATTAAATGACCTTTTATATTTAGAGGACATAAGTAGAGGAAAACAGATGCCACATGGAACATTTAAAAGCATGATAAAGAAGGTAAAGCTAATGACAGGAAACATGTTATTTTGCTTTAGAATGCAAAGTTAGGAAGTAAAAAGTCTGTGTGTGTGTGTGTGTGTGCATGTGCGTGTGTGTGTGTGTGTGTATGTGTGTGTGTGTGTGTGTATGTATATACAGAACTAACATTTTCTGGGAAAGTATCCTGTGCCAGACACTATTCCTGTGTAGAATGTACTTTTATTTTATCTTTTATTTTACCGTGTAACCCACATAGTCATCTCTCTAAGAAGTGTGATTAAAAGAAGCAGATCCTCAAAGAAAATGTGCACTTAGACCTGGAGGCAGAATGTGTGGTATGGGACGATATTTATTATTTGTAGGTATAAAGCAGCTATAACACCTTTCCTATTGTCTCTCAGAACCTAGAACAAACTAATACAGAGGAGAGGAGGGTCTTTGTAGAGACCTGATGACAACCAAATGTAAATATGTATGTTGTTTATTTCTTTTTGCCTTGATGATAAAACAGAAAACAGAGACGTCCTGTTTCTGGGTCACAAAGCTCAGAGCTGTTAGGACAAAAGAAGCAATTCTGTGTCTCTCTTGCTTAAATCATTTTCTGCATTTAGTCTCAGGTTGCTAATGGCCAGAGAGGCGAATTGTTTGTGCAGCTTTTAGAAACAAAGAATTGCTTCTCTATTGTCAGTTTTCCCACTAGATACTGCCTAAGAATGGGATTCAACTACTAAATTGATATATGCCAATGGTAGTTGTGGATTAAGGTAAAATTCAAACATACAAGTGTTCTTTAACAAGGAAAGTTATCTGAGCGCTGTAGTAGGAAATCATCACAACTAGGATATCCAATAGAGAGACTGGTAACATTCTAAAGGGTAAACAATAGTGTGTGATAATGTTTAAATATAAGCCTAATCAGAAGTCTTGGAAGTATAACTGTTCTTTTCCAGGTATAAGGACTAGCTTTAAACACATAGTTCTGCCTGGATACAAGTTGCAGATCACCTCCAAAAGGAAAAATGTGATTATTGGTGTACAATACATTTAGTACTAAAAGATTATTTTAACTAGCATCCACAGCTTCTGTAGGCTAATAAAGCTCTGTTTAAGTATCTTTTCAAATACAAAAATCAAGTAGGTAATGATATTTATTTCAGAGAGGCTATTGCAATAGGGAGAGCCCATTAAATTAAAAAATCACAGTATCTCAGCAAGGAGGTTTTATCTTAGATTTTATAAGGAGGAGTGAAGAAGTTACAGGTAGGATGCATTACAATTATTGTCTTAGTTCTGTCTGGTATAACAATTTACCAGAGATTGTGCGACTTAAACAAGAAACATTCACAGTTCTGGAGGCTGGGAAGTCCAAGATCAACGTGCTGGCAGATTTAGTGTCCAGTGAGGGCCCACTTCCTGGTTTGCAGATGGCTGTCTTCTCCTTGCACCCTCACATGGCAAAGAACAGAGACAGGAAGTGAGCTCCATGTCTCTTCTTTTAAATGTATTGATCCTATTCATGAAGCAAGCTCTCTGTGCCTCTTCTTCAAAAGGCGCTAATCCCATTCATTAGGGCCCTGACCTAATCACTTCCCAAAGCTCCCACCTCCAAATTCCACTGCATTAGGAATTAGGCTTCAACATACAAATTTTGGAGGTGCACAAACATTCAGTCCATATCATTTGGTATTATTTTGCAATAAGAGGAGGTCTCAGTCATTTTGCAGCAGAGATGTTTACCTATATGTCTAGTTTCAGGGGATAGAGTTTTAATCTCAACTAAAAAATTATAAATTAAAGAATAGGGAATTTGCTGGCCTCTTTCTGGCCTTGTCCTTAGGTAAGGGAAATGGGGACGTGGGAGTAGGTTTGGACAACAGGGGAACATATACCCCTAAGTCTTTTCAAAATGTCTGCAATGGATCTCTCTCTATTTCCCCAATGTGAAGATTCCTCCACTTTGAGGTTGGAATTCTTATGTACCATGGACAAAGTAACTTTTCAAGATTATAACGAAAGTTACATCTCCAATACTGAAAGCCGTTACTCTTCTGTGCTGAGATTAATGCTTTCACCAGGAGAAAAATAACGGGCAAGAGAAACCCAGTAAAATGTATCAGATTTGGTGATTTGGGAAGCAGTCTGTTTGAAGATGACTTACACGAAGAGAGACCCCAAACTGAATTGATAAGCCATTTACCAAAGGAGCTGCATTATCAGAAATTCCAAAATAACAAAACAAAGTGTTGCAATTAATGTAACTAACCCATTTGGAAGTGAATCTTCAAATACCAGTCAGGAGTAGATTGTTGTGACGATAATGTTTCTACTCTCACACCCTTAGGGAAATTCTTCTTCATTACTTCTCTTAGTGTAAACATTTAATCATACCTAATAAGTGAAACTCTTGCAGCATCAAAGACACTAGGATAAACTGAAAGCTCAGTGAATGCAGGTGTTTATCTCATTTTGTTCACTGAAAACTACTCAATGTCTAGAACAGTTTTTAGTATACAAAAGGCGCTGAATACCTGATTACTGAATGAACAAATGAAGAAGAGAATGAACAAGCAAGTGCCAAGAAACTCGGTCCATTTCCAAAGGACTCAGTTCCTAAACTGATTCCAAGGACATTCTTTGGTCCTTTTACTCACCCAACAAATCCTTACCCTCTAGGATTCACAAAATGCTATAGGATACACCAATATACTTTGGGAATATCTGTTTTCATTGCCCCTTTCTAAATATGAGTGTTTTTTCGTTGTCTTCTTTTTTCTTCCATTTCTTATGTCTTTTTCTTTTTTGCTGTCATTTTAAGATCACAGGCAGTATTTCATTCCTTCATGTGTGGATATAACTTCAAAGACCCTCTCAATCTCCTTGTTTAGACTGAGTCTGTTTCTACAGGACACCAGATTCTGTTTTTTTGAAGAATATACGAAGTTCAACAGACTCATCAGGTACTAAGCAATATTGGACCATGTATTCAAAACACTGATGCATTAGCTTTGAAAACACTTATATGGATTAGATAAAAGTTGTGGCTTCCACAATCAACAGTAATTCCTATAATTTTAAAACATTCTAAATACACAATAGTCAATAAAACACAATAATAATGAACAATTCAGTAAACTAAAATATTGTTTGTAAATATTTAATGCATATATACATTACAGGTACCAAGGTAGTTAGTAAATTTCAATAACTACATAAGGAGTATGGCAAAATATGCAGATATAACTACTATTAATTTCTGATTATGTAAATTTACTCTATACAATTTTCAATGAAATGTACACTGTAAGCATGGTACTGGTACCAAAACAGAGATATAGACCAATGGAACAGAACAGAGTCCTCAGAAATAATACCACACATCTACAGCCATCTGATCTTTGACAAATCTGAGAGAAACAAGAAATGGGGAAAGGATTCCCTATTTAATAAATGGTGCTGGGAAAATTGGCTAGCCATAAGTAGAAAGCTGAAACTGGATCCTTTCCTTACTCCTTATACGAAAATTAATTCAAGATGGATTAGAGACTTAAATGTTAGACCTAATACCATAAAAACCCTAGAAGAAAATCTAGGTAGTACCATTCAGGACATAGGCATGGGCAAGGACTTCATGTCTAAAACACCAAAAGCGACGGCAGCAAAAGCCAAAATTGACAAATGGGATCTAATTAAACTAAAGAGCTTCTGCACAGCAAAAGAAACTACCATCAGAGTGAACAGGCAACTTACAGAATGGGAGAAAATTTTTGCAATCTACTCATCTGACAAAGGGCTAATATCCAGAATCTACAAAGAACTCAAATATACAAGAAAAAAACAAACAACCCCATCAAAAAGTGGGCAAAGGATATGAACAGACATTTCTCAAAAGAAGACATCCATACAGCCAACAGACACATGAAAAAATGCTCATCATCACTCGCCATCAGAGAAATGCAAATCAAAACCACAATGAGATACCATCTCACACCAGTTAGAATGGCAATCATTAAAAAGTCAGGAAACAACAGATGCTGGAGAGGATGTGGAGAAATAGGAACACTTTTACACTGTTGGTGGGATTGTAAACTAGTTCAACCATTATGGAAAACAGTATGGCAATTCCTCAAGGATCTAGAACTAGATGTACCATATGACCCAGCCATCCCATTACTGGGTATATGCCCAAAGGATTATAAATTATTCTACTACAGAGACACATGCACACGTATGTTTATTGCGGCACTATTCACAATAGCAAAGACTTGGAATCAACCCAAATGTCCATCTGTGACAGACTGGATTAAGAAAATGTGGCACATATACACCATGGAATACTATGCAGCCATAAAAAAGGATGAGTATGCGTCCTTTGTAGGGACATGGATGCAGCTGGAAACCATCATTCTTAGCAAACTATCACAAGAAGAGAAAACCAAACACCGCATGTTCTCACTCATAGGTGGGAACTGAACAATGAGATCACTTGGACTCGGGAAGGGGAACATCACACACTGGGGGCTATCATGGGGAGGGGGGAGGAGGGAGGGATTGCATTGGGAGTTATACATGATATAAATGATGAATTGATGGGTGCTTACGAGCTGATGGGTGCAGCACACCAACATGGCACAAGTATACATATGTAACAAACCTGCACGTTATGCACATGTACCCTAGAACTTAAAGTATAATTAAAAAATAAATAAATAAATAAAGTGTTGAAAAAAAAAGAAATGTACACTGTAGTAATTTATCTTTACATCTCAATTTAACATGAAAAATTTATAAAGTATTGCGTCATTCAGCTACTAATGATTTTAGAATGAACTCTTTAAAAATATTTTCTTCATGGTTTTCATATGCAAATTTGTAAGGTCAGTATGGTCTCAAGAAAACATTTGCTAACAACGTCAAAATTAATTATAAATAAGAGAATAGAGTTTCCTTTGTAGATGCTTTCCTATATTATCCTACTTGTAAAGGAGCCATTAAAGAAAACTGCTCACTAATTGTACATGAAGAAATTATCCCCTGAGTCCTTGTTAATTTTTTCTTGACAGGTTCAGTCACAGTTCCCATAAGATGTCGGAAAAGGTAAGCCAAAATGAGATAATGTCAGTTGTGTTCTCATAAATTTCTTTTCAATCAACTCTTTCGTAAATACTTCACTAACTCTGTCTCATCTTCAACATTAAAGGGAAACAGTAGGAAAATAAATGTGCTGTGTTGTGCTGTATCTTGGCTTATGAAAATAAATTCTCACGTAAGAGAGCTTTGTTTGTGTCATCTACATAGAAGGGAGTAAGTGATTAAAATTTTGAGCAGGAAATACATGGATAAAAAGTACTAATGAATACCAGGTGGGTGAAAAGTACTAATGAATACCAGGTGTTTGATGAGATTCATTTTTTTTCCTTAAATTATGCAAGTGTCAATATATAGCCTATGGAAAAAAATGCTTTTAGTAACAGAACTATTCTAGTCAGCATGGAAATAACACACTAACCAATTATCTATAATGACTAACCCACCGGGACAGAACAATTTCTAGTCAGGAGAAACCAGTATAACAAAAGAATAAATTTGGTATGTCTGAGTTGGACTTACTACTGCTTTTAGAGTTTTTATTCTAATCTTTACAAATGAGATCTATATCAATCAATCAATCTGTTTATCCTTCTATTTGATATATTTCTATTGAGCTAATATATCTTGCTTTCTTCTTTTTGAGGTATTCATTGACATCATTATTTAACACTCCAAAATTACTTTAAATGTTATAGTGTACACAATAAAAGTAATATAGGATATAAAGTATGGGGAAAACACAAAAACCTACAATAATTTGAAACTGTGGAATGTACACATTTATAAGGTGGCACCAGATTAGTTGTTCTGAAAGAAAATAATTTTGCATAAAATTTTCTGTGAGCGTTGCTAATTACCTCCTATTTCTTTTGCTCAGTTAAGACAGTTGAAGCAGGGAATATCATGGGGAGCCTATGAGGTGAAAAAATACAATGCACTTTACAATAAAACTATACTGAAAGTAAGTTTTGCTCTTATTAAGAATTTAGAAAATTTTTAAAATAAAATTTGAAATCATAATATTAAATATTTTATTAAAGGACACTTTAAGCTTAGAAATAATGTAGCAAGAAAAGATTTTTAAGAACTTTTTATATTAAAATAAACATGTTTCCTCTAGGATAAGTGATTATCTAGTGAGATAATAGGAATGACAAAAAATTTTTGTCAATATTAAACAGCTAATATCCAAGAGCTTAGAATATATCTGTGTACATTTCAAATATAGCTCCACCTAGAAAGAATGAAACTACAAAATAATCTGAGAAGTTATTCAAGTCACCAATAGATGGCAGAAGGAGTTTATATTTTGAGTTACTTTAAGGACTTTGCTAAGCTATTCCAATAATGCACCGAAAACAATATTGACTTTCAACTGTTATATTTAACTTTAGTCAGCAACATTCACCAAAGTTAATTGTAAATATATATACACACATATACATATACATCAATGTGTCTATTTATCTATTCATATATTATCTCTGCATTGCTGTGTAACAAATTACTTCAAAACTTCAGAACTTACAACAACAAACATTTAAACACTTACTATTTCACACAGTTTCTGAGCATTAGGAACGCAAACATGACTTAGCTGGGTGGTTGTGGCTCAGCATCTCTCAGGAAGTTGCACCAAGTTGTCCGTCGTGGCTGCAGTCATCTGAAGAGACTGGGCAATCTATTTTCAAACCCATTCTTGTGGCTGATAGAAAGAGGCTTCAGTTCCCAGCTAGGTGGGCCTCCTTATAGGCTATACACACCGCACGGATGCTGACCTCACCCAGAGTGAGGGATGAAAGAAAGAGGAAGAGAATGACAGCATAAGCAAGCAAGAGCCCAGTGACAATCTCTGCTCAGTGTTTATAACCTAACTTGTAAATTACGCAGCATAACTTCTGCTTACTCTACTGGTTGCACAGACTTACTCTGTGTAAAATTTGGAAGAGGAATTTTACAAATACAAGGTGGCAGTGGAGAGATGCATCTTCGGTGCTAATAGATACCTATATCTATATCTATCTCTATGTCTTCTTCATGTTCAGTTTTGCTATTCTTATACCGCATTCAATATTTCTTTCTGTAATTGAAAATATCCTTTTCCATCTTTCTACTCACTAGATATTTTTCTGTTCTTTTCTTACGTTGATCATTCCTTTCTTTCTTCTTTCCTTTCTTCCTTTTGATCAACACCTGCCACGACCAACAAAGGTGAAATGAGCACGTAAGCATAAATATATATGTAAGAAAAATCCCGATTTCTTGAATTGAACCTTTTTTTTTTTTTTTGAGACGGAGTCTCGCTCTGTAGCCCGGGCTGGAGTGCAGTGGCCGGATCTCAGCTCACTGCAAGCTCCGCCTCCCGGGTTCCCGCCATCCTCCTGCCTCAGCCTCCCGAGTAGCTGGGACTACAGGCGCCCGCCACCTCGCAGAGCTAGTTTTTTGTATTTTTAGTAGAGACGGGGTTTCACTGTGTTAGCCAGGATGGTCTCGATCTCCTGACCTCGTGATCCGTCCGTCTCGGCCTCCCAAAGTGCTGGGATTACAGGCATTTTTAAAACTTTTGAGAATAGAATGTCAGAGGGAACATTGTTTATTATTCATGGATACAAATGGGTTCTTCTCATCACCAAGGACAATATTTAATGTAAAAGGCTTCCTGGATTTCTGATTTACTTCCAGTAAATTCATGATGATCTTCACCTGCTAAGTATCTGGACATGTTGGACAGGGTCACTTTAGAGTGAGGATAAGTTTGTTTGTTAGAGATAAAGTCATTTTTATAGGTAAAGTAAGCATGTGAGAATTAGGAGTGTAGGGACAGAGATGCAAAGCTTTTTTAAAGCGTCCACTAATGTAAAAATAGTTTTAACAATGTTTTTAAAACAGAACTATGAAGTTGAAGGAGTAGTAATTAGAAACATAAGGGGCAGAGAAAATGGAGAAGAAGAAAGACCTTAACATTTAAAATAAATACATAAATTGAATTTGAAGTAACTTTCTGGTTTGCAGGTACTCTTCATGAGGGTTCTATAGCGATAACCAAAGCACTCTACATAATTCAACCACAAAAAAATTTAGCTCATGAAATTTGGTGCTTAAGAATCCATTGTAATTTGTCATAGAGAGAGAGAGTTCTTGTAGTATGGTCTTCTTTGGTCTCCCCAGAAGGGTTCCCAGAATCTTTTAAAACTGACCCAGCAGAGAGGGCAACACCTGGGGCACCACTAAGAAGGTATCAGAAAGCTACCACAGGAACTTCCAAGTTTAAACATTCACCACTGAATTTTTGATTCAACAATATGAAATGATTGCAGCTGTGAATAAAATTGTACTCTAAACATCTATTAAGCGAGAGACTGGACACTTCAGCGATATGGTAGAAACTCCCTGCATCTGCACAGTATTGGAGGTAGAAGGTATCCAAAAATAAAGGCAATTTCTGCTTTCTTTACACATTTTAAATCTCATTTCAGTGTGCACAGAGAGAAGTTCCTGATATACGTAAAGAATCCTACTTTTATGGACTAAATATTTATGTCTTTCCCTCCTCTAAATTCATATGTTGATATCTAGTCTAGATTTTAGAGTTAAGGAAAACATACTCCATGTCTTTGTACCACCCTTTTGTAGCATTGTACTCAAATAAAACCTACTCAGAATAAAAATAAATTCTAATATTCTCCACTGGAAAATAATAATCTTTGTTTCTGAAGAATTATCAACTCCCTAAAATGAGAAAATGACACAAATATCAAATCAATCCTCTATGCCCAGGAAGAAGCTCAGTTCCACAGCAGTGATTCTCTCTTTAACAATAGCTATACCTCAAGACATACGAGAAAAAATCATAAACATGCATCAGCTACTGAGCATGTATTATAGAATTATGGTCATCATTATAATAACTTTCTGACATAAATACTGTATTAGCAAGAAAAAAGCAAACGACCTCATTAAAAAGTGGGCAAAGGACATGAACAGATACTTTTCAAAAGAAGACATACATGCGGCCAACAATCGTGAAAAAAATTTCAACATGACTGATCATTAGAGAAATGCAAATCAAAGCCACAATGTGATACCATTTCACACCTGTCAAAATGACTATTAATAACAAGTCAAAAAATAAGGGATGCTGGTGAGGTTGTGGAGTAAAAGGAATGCTTATACACTGTTGCTGGGAGTGTAAGTTAGTTCAACCATTGTGGAAAACAGTGTGGTAATTCCTCAAAGACCTAAAAACAGAAATAACATTTGACCTAGCAATTCTACTACTAGGTATATACCCAAAGGTATATAAATCATTCTGTCATAAAGACACTTGCACATGAATGTTCATTGCAGCACTATTCACCATAGCAAACACATGGAATCAACCTAAATGCCCCAATAATCGTAGACAGAAGAAAGAAAATGTGGTACATACATATACACCAGTGGAATACTATGCAGCCATAAACAAGAATCAGATTATGACCTTTGCAGGAACATGGATGAAGCTGAAAGCCATTATCCTTAGCAAACTAATGCAGGGACAGAACATCCAGTGCTGCATGTTCTCACTTACAAGTGGGTGCTAAATGATGAGACCGTATAGATACGTGAAACTGTATAGATACACACATACACACTAGCACCTATCAGAGGGTGAAGGGTAGAAGGAACGAAAGGATAAGGAAAGAGTAACTAAAGGATACTCCACTTATACATGGGTGATGAACTAATCTGTACAACGAACCTCCCCATAACACAAGTTACTTATATAACAAACCTGAACATGTACCTCTAAACTTAAAATAAAAGTTTAAAATAAATATTGTATTAGCATTTGACAGATGAAGAAACAGAAGTTTAGAGACATAAAATAACTTGCCTAATAGTGTACATTAATCAAACTGAGAATCAGTACCATAATCCAGTTTTCCTTCAACCGTATGATTATCACTATGCATTCTAGCTAGAAACTTTGTATCATATTGATAAATTGAAATTATTTAATATATATGAAAATAGTGTTTCTGTTTTTATGGAATCTTGAACTTTGTTCTAAACTGGAACTACTTTCTGTGATTAAACTTTCATTTGCAAAGGGTGAAAAATGAAAAGGGGAGTGGAGAGGTGGAGGGGTGGAAAGCACAGGTTTGTTGTTTTATTAATTTTATCAATTTATGTTGAAGATATATTGTATATTTAACAGATTTAAAGTGTTGATTTTCTCTCAAACTATGCAGAAAATAGTAAGTCAGTCATTGCTTTTGGCTTTGTGTAACAGATATTCAACAATTTTGTTAATTTAGCTACATAAGCGATTGTTTTTCTCATGTAATAATAATTGCAAGGAAAATCATTCAGGGGTGGCATCTCCGTCCTTCTCTGCCATTTTTAGCGTATGATTTTTTTCCCTCACAGTTGTTATCTAGCTGCTCCTCTTCTGCTTATCCCATCTGTCCTCCAGGCGGTAAGCCAGAAAAAGGCCAAATGATGAAGAACAAAGTGGAGGAGGTAAGGAGAAAAGGCAGCTGAACCTGACCTCTTTTACATAGCTTGTCCAAAAGTCCTACCCAGAAACCTTTTCTAATACAGTCATGAGCTGCATGATGACATATCAGTCACTGACTTCTTGTATATACGATGGTGGTCCCATAAGAT
Source organism: Rhinopithecus roxellana (assembly GCF_007565055.1). NCBI lineage: Eukaryota > Metazoa > Chordata > Mammalia > Primates > Cercopithecidae > Rhinopithecus > Rhinopithecus roxellana. Next base: position 92,747,146 of record NC_044550.1, on the reverse strand, counting down.
TAAATTGGAGCTGAAAAATCCCTATTGCTTTGTGATGTTGTAGCCATTATTAGATCATAGCATGACTCATTACTCACTGGCTTGTGATGAAGTTGGTGTGAACAAACCTATTGTGCTGCCAGTCACATACAAGGGAGCAAATACAACTATGTACACTACATAATACTTAATCATGATGATAAACAACTATGTTATTGGTTTATGTATTTACTACATGTTTTATCATTATTTTTGAGTGTACTCCTTCTATTTAGTTTTTCAAAAAATTAACTGTAGAACAGCTTCAAGCAAGTCCTTCAAGAGGTTCCACAGGGAGATATTGTTATCATAAGCAATGACAGCTCCATACATGTTACTGCCCTTGAAGTGGGCAATTGAACCTCCCAGTGTGACAAGATGTGGCGGTGGAAGACAGTGCTATTGATGATCCTGACCCTGCACAGGCCTAGGCTAATGGGTGTGTTTGTGTTTTACTCGTTAACAAAAAAGTTAAAAAAATTTAAAATAGAAGAAAGCTTATAGAATAAAGGTATAAAGAAAGACAACATTTTTGCACAGCTGTACATTGTGTTTGTTTTTTAAGCTAAGCATTATTACAAAGGAGCAAAAAACGTGAAAAATTAAAATACTTATAAAGTAAAAATAGTATAGTAGCAAAGGTTAATTTATTATTGTTAAAAGAGACTTTTTAAAGAAACTTAGTGTAGGCTAAATGTACAGTGGTGATAAAGTCTACAGTTAGTGTACAGTCTCGTCCTAGGACTTCCCATTCACTCGCCACTCACTCACTGACTCACCCAGAGCAAGTTCTATCCTGCAAGCTCCATTCATGGTAAGTGTCCCACACCATAAAAAAAGGTGTACCATTTTTTGTTTTATACTGTATTTTTACTGCGCCTTTTCTATGTTTAAATACACAAGTACTTACCATTGTGTTCCAATTGCCTACAGTATTCAGCACAGTAACATGCTGTCCAGGTTTGGAGCCTAGGATCAATAGGCTGCACCTTGTAGCCTAGGTGTGTAGTAGATTGTGCCATCTGGGTGTGTGAAAGTATACTCTATAATGTTCACACAAAGACAAAATTAGCAGACACATTTCTCAGAATGTCTTCCTGTTGCTAAGCACGACTGTGCTTTGTTCTCCAAGATGGCATGTCATGGCTGCATATTACATGTGGAAAAATACAGTGAGGAAACACCTAAGAAACTTTCACAAAGGACTGTTATTTGAATATTATTTCATATGTGTAAAATGAATATTATTTCCTAAATTATAACAAAAATGATTATCCTAAAATGTTAAGTAGCCAGCTTTCTAGGACCTTAGTTTCCTGAATACTTTAATGTGCTATGTTTCTACTCTGTAAATATGAAGGTTTTTATAATAAGACAAAAGAGAAAATGGATTTTGGTAAGGCTAGTAGCAATATCTGTAAAACTCTTGTAGTATCAAGATGACCCCAAAGTGCAATTATTAATACAGTATTAGTATTTAATACTCCAATTAGGGCCAAAAATGACCACTATCAAATACCATAAAATTTGATACATACAAACCCCCATTCTGATAATTGTGTTTTAAAAAATGCTAATAGTCCATATTCTGTTATATAAATTTTATTCACACTTATTTGTAAATTATGTAAACAATTTCTTTAATATAAAGGAAATAATTTGTTTTTCAGTGAAAACCAGTTAAGCAATAAGGGCTCCATGTCAGAAAAAGTTTCGATATTAGCTGTAGGTAGTGGATGGGAACACATTGACTGATACACTGGCTATTAAATCTTTCACCCAGAAATGATGCACTTCATTACTCCACGCATTTCATTGTCCAAATCAGGTCATATAGTCACTCTAAACATCAAAGATGATACAAAAACAGATATGGAAGCACCATAATAACTAAGCTATGTGCCTGCTTTTTAAATGCCACATATTACATATACATACACATTACATGAACATACATATACATGTTTGTAAATAAAGTAGGGCTAAGGAGGAAACATTTCAACAATTTAGAAATGTATTTAACTACTTTGACAGGAAAATTGTTTTCAATAAATTAACAGCACAAATTATAATCTTAGGCCAGGCGCAGTGGCTCAAGCCTGTAATCCCAGCACTTTGGGAGGCCGAAGAAGGCGAATCATCTGAGTTCAGGAGTTCAAGACCAGTCTGGCCAACACGGCAAAGCCCCATCTCTACTAAAAATATAAAAATTAGCCGGACATGGTGGCACGCACCTGTAATCCCAGCTATTTGTGAGGCTGAGGCAGGAGAATCACTTGAACCCAGGAGGTGGAAGTTGCAGTGAGCCAAGATCACGCCACTTCACTCTAGCCTGGACAACAGAGTGAGACTCTGTCTCGAAATAAATAAATAAATAAAAACAAATTATAATCTTAAAGTTTTCAGGGAACTAATTTTCCTTCATTTATATTGAAGAATGCAAAAGTGAAATGGCTTTAACATGCAGCAAGAGACAGTCAAGTATATTCTAAGAAAAAAAAATACTGACAAGCATGGCTAAACCATTGAATACAGTGCTGGAGAACATATTGTAATTAACATTGATAGGGTTGTGCACAATCAACATATATAATGAACTAGGTATTGGCACAATATTATATTTCTTGAGTATATATTGGTATTAGAAATAGATACATTTAAGGAAGAATCTAAGTGAAAAATCACGTGGGTTAAGATTGAAATAAAAAAAGAACATGACAGAAAACACAAACAAAAAGATGTTGCTGTTTAAATACAACAAACACTAACAAGAAATGTAAAGTCATCTGTTAATGTTACTAAAGTGATAATATCTAGAAAGAGTCTTAAGTTATCTAAGAAGCAGGTGAGTCAAGTGGATATAACTTTGTGTGAAGTCCTTGAAAGAAGGATCAAAGTGAAGGGAGAAGTGACACAATGCTTAGAAATTTAGAATACCATACTAGGTTGCTGTGTTAACAGAATACAAAAGCATTAAGAGAATACTAAACCTTGTTCAAACGTAAACTAATAATTTAGGATTTTAGGTGTTTCGTTAATGTGAAGCAAGAATTAGTCACTGGCAGTTTGTTAATTAAGTAATTTGAAGTAAAAGTTAAAGGGCAGATTTTATATTATTAAAAGTCAGAAATTTCAGGGAGTTGAAATTCTCCAGATTTAAATAGACTCATTTTAATATGATGGGCCAGATTTTTTTTTTTTTAAATAACATCAATGAGAACTAGTAGAAAAAATGTATATAGGGATTATAATTTGGAGTGAAAATTAGACTAGGTGACCTCTAAGATTATTCTGATAGCTGTAAATTTTTAAGAAATAATGTATCATATGTCACGTTAATTAATAAATTAAAATATATTTGTGAGGCCGGGCGTGGTGACTCACACCTGTAATCCTAGCACTTTGGGAGGCCAAGGCATGTGGATCACGAGGTCAGGAGATCAAGAACATCCTGCCCAACATGGCGAAACCCTGTCTGTACTGAAAATACAAAAATTAGTTGGGCATGGTGATGCGTGCCTGTCACCCCAGTTACTCAGGAGGCTGAAGCTGAGGCAGGAGAATTGCTTGATCCAGGGATTTGGAGGTTGCAGTGAGCCAAGATTGTGCCACTGCACTCCAGCCTGGTGACAGAGAAAGACAAATTGTGTGTGTGTGTGTGTGTGTGTGTGTGTGTGTGTGTGTGTGTATAACTGTTTAGTCAAATGCGTATATTAGGGGCTTGGTACAACGTGTTAGCACAGCACTTCTAAGCAATAAATATTTCAAATTATGAAAGAACATGAGTTTTGGATCTAGAGGAGTAGAATAGTTTTTATAGACATAATTCTTCAAAAGTCAATCATTATAAAGTCTCGGCAGTTTTCTGAAAGAACTATTCGAAGGCACTAGGAAGCGAACAAAAGCAAGAGAAATCTAAGTGAATCTATCTGCTAAAGGAGCAGCGCAAACTGTGTCATTTATGCAAGGACATAGTTTTCTCCTAAGGACACATCTCAATCCACAGGAACTTAAGCAGAAAGCCATAGTCATATGGTGTGAAGGATTCGAAAGTTTGGGAACAATAGTCTTCAATTTGGAAATTGAGGGAGATCTGAAAAGGAGGAAGAAATAGAATGGGAATCCAAAATCTGTGTATAACCTCACCTCAAATCTTAGCTGAGCAATAGAGTATCCATGTGTGGATGAGAATTCCAGGAATCCAGGGGTGGGAGAAAACAGAATGTTGAAAGAGAAAAGCTGATGTTTCAGCTGCTGCTCAATGGAGAAGACACAGTGTTTTCCCATCTACTAAATTAGAGGGGATTGGTACAGAGCTTGGGTTACTTTCTGAGAATAAAAGACTGAAAAAATTAATGACATAAATGAAATACACTCAACAAAGCAGAGTCTGCAAGTTCAAGACTATTGATAATTTGTTTGGTGGAGCAAAACTTAACACTTTATGAAGATGTTAACAGAAATAAACATATTTTTAACGTGTCTTTTGCAATGTCCAGGTTTGTATTTATATAAAGTTGTAGAACAGGTAAAAACTAAGCTACAGTGATGGAAATTAGAACAGTAGTTTCCTAGGCAAGGGGGATTATTAATTAGAAAAGAGCAAAAGAGAATTTGAGGTGATAATGGTGACAACTTTTATATTAATTTGGGAATTGGTTACGTACATATATGCATTTGTCAAAATTCATCAAACTTTATAGCCTAAAATATATGAATTCAATTATGTGTAATCATATTTAAAATAATTAAACAAATAAATAAAAGCACCATTTCCTATGGTTTTTGAATAACATATAAAAAGAATCTTGCATATTCCTTGCATATAAATGAGAAAAATAGCTAAAATTACAATAATTTATGCAATGATAGTCAAAATTTATTTGTATATATATGTTTCCTTTTTATTATATGTGTATGTTTCTTTTTCTAATGTTATACACACATAATTCTCAAAGAATTCCAAATTCCAATTAGGCATTTTTTGCCTTTAATATTATTTTCTTCTAATATAGAGTACGATCACCATCTTCCCTCCTTGATTTGTGTGCAAGTAGCATGAAGGTCTGCCGATAAATATATTATGGGTCGGTAAGTCACTGATTCTCACACATGCTACACTGTGGATCACGGAACTACTAAGCATCAATTTCACAATAAGCTGCCTTCTGCTTAATTTCTCACTCTTCAAGCCCTATCTCCTACACAGCAATAATAGAAATTAAACCTACTCCAGCCGAGCACATACATGGAATTATACAGAGTTCATAAAATATATCATTTTCTACAGGGAACCCTGTAGAATTAAATCCTCCATTTTAAAAAGGAGAAGAAAAAAAACCACACAATTTTCTTCTCATTAAAAAAAGCAGCAGGATGGTTTTCACATCCAAGCAAAAACCCTTCAGAATAAACCATGCACTTTGATTTACATATTTACTTTGATTGAAGAACTTTAGGGCTTTCCTTCAATAAACAGAAACACTGAGTTTGATGTTTAAAGAGAAATTCAAGTTGTATGTCACATAACAGAATTTGTCTCTTTAATCATACTTTACAGTTTCATATCAAATGCCTAATCTATATGTAGATCATCTTTTGATAATTTTTATTTTAATATAAAAGCTATAAGGAGTAACAAATTGTTTCATCATGCTGTGTCCCTCTCAGAAATGAAACATTACAGAACTTTTTGTAAGAGTACATTGGTGTGCATATATTTATAAGTCTTTTCTTTTGACACAAATCTACTGGGGTACAAAACTTCTGGGCAAACGTGAATGATTTTAGTTTCTTGACAGCCCTCTTCCTTAGAATTAAAATGCATTTTGAACCTGAAAAATCTTTCATGATTTTTGCTGCCTTTTATAAATTACGGAACTTTGGAGATGATGTATACAAGGCCTTAACTGTATAAGAAACTGGATACAGTAACCCAAAGTGGTGAAGTAAACTGTCAGCTCACAACTAGTTAAGTAGAGTAAAACCAAGAGCTCAAATAGCACATTCTAATGACACATCTTAGACCCTGAACGGTTAAGCGTTTTCTTGTGTGATTCTCCACGCTTCAGGTTTTGTCTTTCATATGAATTTCTCTGGGTAAATCCAAGCTTCAGCATAAATCTAGAACTAATTTACTTATGCAGGTCAACATTTTGATCTGGAACATTATCTTCTTAGATAAAAGACAGAAACAATTGGACATGGTTTATGCTGCATGAAATTTAAAGAGATGCATCTAGAAATATTTCCTTTGTTTTAGTAAACCGATTATTGTATTATTTGATCAAAGACTTTTTTCTAATAGGAAAACATTTTTTATTTTAATCTCTATCTGCAGACCTAGTTCTATTGCCAGCAACAACAGCTTTCAAATTGCAAACTTTAGTGTTTTTAGATACACTTAGCATGAGCATTCTAAAATGTTATTCAAATCATCTTCACTTTACTCGCCATAACACACTTCTTACAATTTTTATTTTTTAGTAGTAATCAGGTAATTCTTCTAAATTATGATATGTTTAGATTGAAAAAACATACATCAAATGATTTTGTATTTGAAGCGAAATTTAATGGTCCTTTCCTGTCTTTACCAGTTAAGCGAGGTGTTTGGGGATAATATTTCTGTTTCTTTCAAAAATTTAAATTACTGGAGACAACCTGAACGTATTTATCCTTTGAGAGTCAAGACTTAGGCCCTCATCTATAAGCCACTGCACTTCCATAATCCAGGCGCAGTCATTGATGTTTTCCTTAGTCTATTTAACGAGACAAACATTTCTTACCGTTAGATGAAGACAATATTTTATTTAACACCCATCAATTGGAACTCAAGTTATTTTGCATGATATTTGTTCAATTACATGTACCATTAAATATTCTTTAATGTTACTTTTTACAGGCTGTGTCCTGTTAAATGATACATAATTTGTTCTTTTTCTGGTATAATGAGATATGTGTTTATTTATTTTTTCTTCTTCAATTCTGCATTCTCTTTCCTTGGTTAAATGAGCCCACTTATTCTTGAAATAAAAATACTTCAAGCACAAAAAAGCAGAATCTGAACAATCAGTTTTTTCTTCAGAGAAAATGTAAAGAAAGGAATTGGAACAGTCACATAACTTTTTTCCTTAATATAAAGGGTTTTTTTTGAGTTGAGAAATTACTGTTGATTTTCTCCATCTAGCTCTCTAAGAAGGTAAATTATGCAGAAATGCAGCTGCTGCTATATGTATACTGTTACGCTGCTGTGAGTTATTTTTGAATATTTATATATTAATTCCATTTAAATACTTGTGCCAGTAGCCACAACTCTAAGAAAGTATGATAGTTAATTTTGTGTATCAACTTGGCTGGGTCACAGTGCCCAGATGTTTGATCAAATATTATTCTGGATGTTTCTGTTAAGGTATTTTTTGGATGAGATTAGTATCTAAATTGGTGAACTTTCAGTAAAGGAGTTTAGCCTCCATAAGGTGGGTGGGCCTCATCCAATCAATTTAAGGCCTTAATAGAAAAAGATTGACCTCCCTGAGAAACAAGGACTTCTGCCATCAGACTGCCTTTGGACTTGAACTCTGACTCTTCCTTGTGTCTCCAGCCTGCAGCTTACCCTGTTGCCTTCCAGGGAGATTTTGGCCTTACAAAGCTTTCACACTCATTACCTGAATCAATCCTTTCACTCACACACACACACACACACACACACACACACACACACACGTCCTGTTAGTTCTGTTTCTCTGTAGAACCCAAACACAATAAGTAAATTTCACAATTACTCATTAAAAAAAAGTGTTGACTATATTAACACTTTCCTTAAAGCTGAGTTTTTTTTTTAATCTTCATATATTTAATGAGACACAATATCTCAAACACAAGTAAGTGTTCGATTATTTTTATTTGAGCTATAAATGTGACCTGCAACTTCATTTAAACTGAAGGTTTAAATTCAAAGGTGAAAATCAAGGTATTTGTGTAGAATCCTCCTTAGTCCTTAAATGGCTTTGCTCCCGTCTTTTGATTCATTTTTCTAAACCTCTGATGATAAAGGAGCTTTGCATTTCACCAAGGGACTCAATAGAAATTGTTATTAGCAGGAGTTTTCTATGAGAAAATTGCATTGAGCCATATGGGCTTTCCAGATTTCACTGTATTACAAATGGGGATTTTAGAAGGTTCAAGGGAAATAAACTCCTCACACCCACAGTGGAGAATATTTGAGACATCTAAGGAGGAAGATCGAGACAATATTTATGTCAGTGTTTTCTCTTTCAGATATCTTTAGATTTGTGCTGAAGATATGTGAAAAAAACATGTGAAATATGTAACTTATTTTACTGAATTTTTAAGAAACTTTATTTTACATGAATGAGATTTTTGAAGCATTTGATTTAGCAGTAGAGTAAAAGTTCCAATTTTGATAAGATAAAAAAGCAACAGCTAATACAATTAACTGTTTCAGGTGGGCCATGTATATAGATAACAGCCTACCTAGCCTCCAGCATTTGTACAAGTAATTGCTTGCTTCACCTATCCCATAATATCCTGTATTGTTACTACAATTAGAATCATTAATTGTCTATTTGGCTTTTTGAATTTGTACAGATGTCATAACACTAATTGGCTATTCTGCCTAGTTTCCTCACAACCATCCCTTTTATGTCTTTAACTCTAATGTAAGAATTTAGGACTATCCTATTTGCCCAAGTCACACTCCTCTATTTAGTTAATATATTTAATTGTATAAGCACAGGTTGATTTAATTATTTTTTCATATTTCTTGCTGCTAATCCCTATATGATCTCAAAAATTATTATTCAAAGGTTGTTTCTCACTCTAGATTGCCAAATAAATACCGAGTAGCAAAGGAATTCAGAATCAAAAGGATCTTTAAGTGTCTACTAGTGATACTAGTGGTCTGTATCTACCGTGCAGCAGAATTTGTATACTCCCACGTAAATGCAAGTGAGGCTTCTTGTCCTAAATTTTCAAGGCAGTGACTGTAAAGCATGAAACTAATCATAGGACCTTTCTGAGGATGGGGTCCTCTGAGACCAGCCAGTTCATACACATGAAGCCCACCTAACTAATGCTTGACTTCCTCCCATACCATCCTTACCATGTGGTTATTGAGCCTCTGTCTGCACATTTCAGAGAATTAAGCCTCCTTGGTTCTCAAAGCCATCTATGTCTTAATTCAACTGTTGTGGCTATTAGAGAATTCTTCCTTGTTCTTGTAACATATGGTAAGGAGAGAAGGATGACACATCGCTAATTGCTGACACCTATTATTATTATTATTAATATTTATTACTTGCTTTCTCACATTTTTCTTGCATCCAGAGTTTTTAAAGGCAAAGTGGAAAAAGAACCAAAATGAATTCTCCATTCCTTTATCTTGTTACCTGGATTCTCCTCTCCCAAAACTAGAATGAACAACATCACCAACAATACTTCCAATATTGGTTTTGAAAAGGAAGTCAATACCATAAAAGATAAGTAAATTGTAACACAATGCCATCCAACCGAACCGCTCCTGAGAACAGATTGCTTATAAAATACTTAACAGCACTTCTCCCCTTATTAATGATTTCACTTACATGGGTCAACTGTGGTCCTGAAATATTAAACAAAACATTTCAAAAATAAACAATATATACATTTTAAGTAACTTTTATTATAATATATTTTTATAATTGTTCAATTTTATTATTAGTTATTGGTGTTAGTATATTATTGTGTATAATTTATAAATTAAACTTATAGTATATACAAGGTTTTGTAGTATCCACAGTTTTAGGCATCCCCTTCTGGGAATATATTCTTTGTGAATAAGGGGTGCAAATGTAGTGTGAGAAATCCAAGCATCAACAGGAATTTCAAATGTAAGGAACCAACACATGAAGATGCCTCTTATTCACTTTCGTACAGGTAATGAAAGAAACTGAAGGTCTGTCCTATGTTGGACGGTCATTTTTGATATATCTTTGATTAGATAACTGAAGATACCCTTTGCATGTACCCAATGTTACTGAAAACACCCTTGTTTTAAATTCTTCCCTTTGGTGACTACGTAGGTAAACTATATCAGTGTAGGCATTTTAAGAAGACATTTGCATTCCACGTTCTTATTAATCCTGCTACTTATATTGATCATGATCTCTTTCTTCACATTTATTTCAAGAAATCTTTTTATCCTTGTAGGTCTTTCTTTGCCCCCTAATTCTGAAACTCTTTCTTTCTCTCCAATTAGATATAATCTCTCATTTGAATCCTTATTAAAACACGGTTTGATGTTTCTGCATTACATTTATTTTTCATTCACTTTCTGTACTGAAAGCTACTTGAGGGTCATCCTCACAGCATGTAGCATAGCCCTCACCAAAGGCTTATTACATTCAGTGAGCAGAAGATTAACTATAATTTTTCTTTTTCATTTTTATTAACACTCACTGAACTTGGTAACAGTATGTGCAGAACAAAACCATACACACCCCAAATCATTAAAAAGGTGCTGCTACTATTAGACCCATTCAGTTTTCTATGCATGAATAATTTGACTTTAAAGCCAAATATATAGTAATCTTTAACAAAAACTTAATCCACAAATCATATCAGGATATTTTTAAAAGGTTAAGATTTGCTGATTTTGTGAAGTAATAATGAAACTCTTTGTTACACAAAATACTCCGTGAAACACGATTTCTGACATTTGTATGATTTCAGGATCACAGGAAGCAGAAGGTAAGAAACTATTAATACAAACAGCTTTAGTGAAATGTCCTTTTCTCATTTTGGTGTAACTCATAATTTCAAAAAGACATTTACTTCTGAATTGAAGAATAGTTTAAGCATAAGTTTTAAAGGAACTTGTGACCTATTGAGGCAGCATGATAAGTTTATTTTAAATGGCCATAGATAGTAAAATTGAGAACGAGTTACTAATACCTTTCTTAAAACACAAGACGTCTTCAAAACCGTGAACTTGAATACTTTTTAAAATAATTCCACTCTGATAAATTTCATGTTGGATGTGGCTGCTACTTTAATTTTAAATCTTGTCTAGCAAAAATATATCCTACCTTTATTATAATTAAAATAATGGTCTAATGTCAAAACTCTGTAATTTTTAAACTTATTAAGTAAGTACACATTTTTATAAATATATTTTAAATTTATTTAAATAATCTTAAATATTAATGTTGGGAAAACTTTGATGTCATAATTATCAGAATCACAGTTTTGACCTACTTTAATGCAAGTTTCCTACAGACATTTACATGCATTTATTTTTTTTCATATCATGTGGGCACTGATTCTATCTGTCCTTTATAAGAGATTAGTCATTATAGAATAATGTCCTTAAATTATTTTAATTCCATATTTGAAATAGCCATTTCTTATATTTTCTCATAAATGGGAAACCACTCTGTGAGTTATAATGAAATAAAGTATTTGTTATAGTATTTGTATGTGTTTTACTGATCCAACCACATTTATTGAGTTCTTCCTATGCTCTTGGGAGCAAATGGTGAAAATAAAATTAGTAATAAAATATTCTGTCTGCCATAGTAATTTCTGATTTAAACATGTACAGATAAATAGGAATATATACTAGACAGTACCATTGAAGACAATGTATAAACATTGTGAAAGCACGGAAAAATGGAATAACTTCCTTTGCTGTGGAGAGTTGAGAAAACAGAGTAATGCATACTCTGCTTAAAGGACACATACACCAAGTGAAAACAACAGCATGTTAATATATTCATTTGTTCCATCAAAAAGTCGTTATTGGGTGTCTATCATATACAGGCACGAGTAAGGCAGACAGTTGCAAAAAGGGATAGAAAGTCAAGAAAATTCAAAGGTTACTTCACTATGAGCAATTAAGTTGGGAGTTGAGTGGGAAAGGTGTGAATATAAAATGAGAATGGGCAAATAGGTTAAGGGAAGATTGTGCTAACGTATAGACTTTGAAGTTTATATTGCATATAATAAAGTTGTTCAGCAGCTAGGTGGCATGAGCCATTTTACTTTTAGAAAGAGAACTGTGACAGTTATATGGGGGATGAGCGAGAGTGAAGGAGGAACGGGGTGTCAGTTAAGAGAGTTATGAGGCTATTATTGTAATAGTCCAAGGGAGAAATGATGATGACCCAGACCTAGGCAGTGACAGTTGGTTTAGAGGAAAGGCTGAATTTGAGAGACATGTTTGAGGGAGAATTGACAGCATTTGGTGACAGAGCATTTTGCTGTCAATCATAGAAGTAATTTAGTATGAGAAATACATTAGAACATATGCACTATAATGATGTATTGGTATTCTTAATTTAAGAATTATTTTGATGAGTTTTATAAATTCTATGTAGATAAGTATCAAGGAGAATGTGGATGGATAATATTGAGAGCAGGAATAGGAAACATTAATTTGTGAAAATGGACTTTATGCTAGAGTCAATTCTCTCATTTTAGAGAGGATACTAAGGTCTGGAAACACAAATCCAATTAGTGGCAGATCCCAGGTTTCTTCACTGTGTGGACCCAATGCATAAAAATAGGCATAAGTCATTTAATTTTATAAATAAAGTATGTCCATATGTTTTGGGGGCAATCTCTACTCCTAATTTGTTTATTTCCAGAGTCCATCACCTTTAACTGCTGCATATAATGAACATGAATTAAATAATCTGGTGAGTGATAGCTTCAGAAAGAACCAACAGGTAGAATAAAATGAATGTATCATTTCACTTTAATTTAATTTTAAGAGACTGTAGAGCTGTGACCAGTACTTCCTTTAGGACCTTACGAAAGAAATAGAATTATGTCATTGTTAGATTTCATATCTAAGATGAACAAAAACTAAAAACAACTGTAGGATGACACAGGTAATTGAGTCAGCATCTAATAGAGAAATGCAGCGCAAATGAAAGAAATTCCTTGAAAGTTCATAAGAAACGTACAGGAAACTTAGAACATATCCCTCTCAACCAGAATGTCAGAAATAAAAACAGAGATCAAAGTGTCTGATATTTGCAATGATATAAGATTAAAACACAGCTAATATGATTTTGTTTTAATACTTTTAAGTAAAACTAAACATTATTGCAATTCTATAAAGTTTAGTAATTTCATTTTAAAGGGAGAGATCAGAAAAAAAGTGAAGAATAAAAATATTTTAAAAACAAGGAACTTTCAAATAAAGGCAATGTCTGATAAAGAAAGTATTTCTCCCCAGTTTCCAGATAAAGGTTTCCAAATTTTTGACACAGGCAATACAACTTGAAATATATATATTTCATATACATATACATACATATATAGATATAAGTATATCTATATATGAAGATTTTTTGGGGAAATGCACTCATGGAATCTATTAATGCTAACTATACAAACAGACAAATTCTATGGTAGTTTACATACTCAAATATGTCTTGGTATTTACAATACATGCAGTACTGCAGAAGAATGAGTTCATTCAGAAGCAGCACATTCTGGCTCTCTGAGTGCACTCCAGTGGATAATGTAGATCTGGTCTATACTCCTTTGCATCCAGGACAGAATGAGGAATGATTTCAGTGTGACTAGACTCCTGGAATGGCCCTCTGAGAAGCTGTGAGGTTTCAGTATACAGATATTCCTGCTCAGTGGCTGGGCTGCTTTGATAACAGAACTAATTTGACCTCTAGAGAAGGTTTGTTCTCTCAGGAAAAGTATATCTCAGAGGTGGCCTTCCTCCAGTCCTTCATTTACCAACAGCAAACCAATAAAGAAGAAAAATAAAACTCAGGAAATTACTTATAATTTATTGAGTGAGGTAATGGAAACACCTGAAGGATTCTTAGGGGGGAAAAATAGATTTCGATTAACGGCACTCTATGAGCATTAATAAAGGTTTGTAAAATTATCCCATATTTGACAGTTTGACAATAACAAAAGAACAAGTGAAATCAAGAGAGTCTGGACATAGTCATGTTTTTTAAATGTTTATTTTATTACCTTTATACCCAGTTGTTTCCTTGGCTTTTTAAAAGTGCAGTTATACCTACTTGAATACCCTCCTTGGGTTTTCAAAAAAAGGAAAGCAGAAAAAAGATTGTAAACATGTCTCTAGGAGGAAAAAGAAACTCTAATGTCACAGATATATTATTGCTACAAAAATCACCAGATGATATGGAGTATTTTGAAGTAAATAAATATATAATGTATATGTTTAAAGAATGAACAAAATTCACTGAAGGAAAACTGAATTGTGTGTGACTTTACATTTTGTGTTCATTTATCTCATTAATATGGAACAAATTTGGTAGTCTATTTTTGATAACATAGCTGGTGGAAGTTAGAAGGTTATTTTAGGCCTTATAGACTTGACAGATGGAATCATAAATTTATTGATTTAATATTCTCAAATATTAAAATATCTAAAGTACTCCAGATACAGATGTAACATAATAAGGGCTTATGGCATAGTTAGGATCAGTAATGATATACTGAAATACTTTAGTCCTTCCCACTGGATTCATTTTGGATCTCAAAATATTGTCATGGTCTTTTATAGAAGGACCTAAATTAATGTGATGAAAGCATCATCTGCCCACATGCAAATCTGAGATTGTTGCTAATTGACATGCCAAATTTCACACAGTGTAACTCGACTGCCACAGGAGATTTAAAGTAATTATCTGAGCAATCTGGTCAAGACAAATTTATAATCATCAACAAATATTATGGAGTGTCCACTGAGTGCCTAGTTTTATATTAGTTGCTGTAAAGCGGTTTGCATTTCTAAAAGTAGAGCTGATGGTGAGGATTGAAATGGGGGAGAGGTAAGTACGGAAGTCAGTATTCCCATCAAAAAGAAATTAGAACCTGTAGTTTCAGTTGTTTGGGAGGGTTGCTTGAGCCCAGAAGGTTGAAACCATCCTGGGCAACATAGAGAGACCTCATATCTAAAAAAAGAAAAAAAAAAATTAAATTGTAAGTCTACAAAAAAAAAAAAAAAAAAAACCCACAAATTCAAGAAGACAAATTCTTATTTATATTTCTATTTATTATATCTCCTTGTAATTCCAAGAGATTGTGCCTAAATTAGACTTTTTAAAAGGTCAATTAACTTTAAATTGTTTATTTTAAGAAAGAATGCAGCATTGTATAGCCCATTTAGTAGTTTTAAAATTGACAAATTAATTTTGAGATGAAATATTCTAAAGAAAAAAGAGAAACGAACAAAGCAAAGGTTATACATGTTCTGATTTAGAAGACCTAATGTTATTTTCACTTACAGTAGGAAGAAAAAAAGGAAAAGAGAAAAGAAAACCTCTGACAGCAAAATTCATTTTCTTTTCCAAGTCTTTACCTTGTACACATGGATATCTAAAATGAAATCTTACATTTCTACAGCTTATATCATCACTATTGTGGTAATCTACATTTGTAGTTCTCTCCCTGAAACAGATTACCTGAAGCTAATGAGTAAGTAGGGCTTTTTATACTGCTCTATATGTTAATATTAACTATGCTGTGTGAGAGGGTCTGCATGTGAACCCATCCATACTGCTCAACAAAAGAACGGTCAATGGCGTTTCCAACCATACGGATCAATCAGGTTGACCTATGTGATCAGGTTGTGGGGCTGCATAGAACCCATCATTTAATAGCAGCCCAATTCTCGATTTAGGATGATGGATAAAAAGTTTGAATGCCAAAATATTTCCAAAGAAACATTTGTATGAATTCAGCACTACCATGCCAATACTTTTCTTTTTAAAAAATATATATGAGACTTATATATCTATATACATATACCCATATTAAATTTAAATGACCCTAGAAACCAGGTATAAAATAAAATTAAGTGCTACTCTTTTGAATATCAAATTGAAAAATAGATTATGTGGGAACATTGGCAACATGATTTAGATTACCTCTAATGAACTCCAATTTATTGTGACAAATATTGAAGGGGAAATGCTGGTCCAAAATTTTTAGAGTTTCTTATTTTCCTACAGAATTCATAAATCTGGATGTAAAATACACCTGCTTAAAAATCAAAAAGAACTGTGCAGTCCAAATCAGAACTTCTGTGATATGGATGGAAATAATTAGCAAGCCTCTGGGTTGTACTCTATAAGAATATGAAATATAGTGCCCTTTGAATTAATTATAGCCTTGAGTAGAAGTTGAAACTACATACAGATTTTTTTCTAAATTGTTATTTTTTCCAAAACAAAGATTTTTTATTCTAAAATATTTCACTTGTTATTGTTTACACAGTTTTTTCTGAATGATTGCTTTAATTGATGTTAGAGCATGCAGTTCCATGTTAAGTCATTAAAAGCATGTTGTAATAGACATATAAGAATAAAATAAGTATGCTTATTTGTAAGTCATCTCAAATGTCAATATATTCTTATTTATAAGTTATTTAAGATGTCAGTAATGGAGGAGAGCAGATGGAAGGTAAAATGGAGATGGCTAAATAAATGTTTAAAGAGTTATGGTTGTTCAAAAAGTCAGATTGATCAAATGTCTATATTATCTCTTTCCAGAAAATTCACTAAAATGAGTAATGTTGAAATGAATATGGAAATGCAGTTATCTCTTTGAGATAGTGATTTTATTTTCTTTGGATTTATACCCAGAAGTGGCATCTGGATCATTTGGTAATTCTATTTTTAATTTTTTCAGGAACCTCCATTCTGGTTTTGTGTAGTTTTAATAATGGCTAGACTAATTTACAATACGACCAGCAGCATTTAAAATTTCTCTTTTCTCAATGTCCTGGCCATATCCAACCCTCAACGACACTGTTTTGGCTTTCTAGTAATAGCCAGCTTAACATGTATGAGGTGCTATCTCCTTGAGGTTTTGATTTGCATGTCCCCAGTGATTAGTGATGTTGAGCATCTTTTCATATACCCATTGGCTATTTGTATATCTTCTCTGAAAAAAGTGTTTTTTCCAGTTTAAAAACTGGGCTACTTGGGCTTGTTTTCTATTAAATTATATTAATTTCTTATATATCTTATTTTTCTCTCACACCGAACACCAAATCCTGCTTCCCTCATGCAAAATTTCATAGCCCCCTTGTTTATTCTGTTAGTTTTTCCCATATCTCTTACATGTTTATTTACATTTTTTAAGGATTTGGCAATTTTATACTATTTATTTTATCCTCTCCTCCATTCCTCTGAACATATTTACATCATTGT
Organism: Rhinopithecus roxellana; assembly: GCF_007565055.1. Lineage (NCBI taxonomy): Eukaryota > Metazoa > Chordata > Mammalia > Primates > Cercopithecidae > Rhinopithecus > Rhinopithecus roxellana. The sequence goes on along the minus strand of NC_044550.1, from coordinate 92,729,912 downwards.
TAGTAATTACTTCAAAGGACAGAGCTTTTGCTATTAGGTGCAGAGAATGTTCATCACACATTCTGCAAGCTCAGGAGGAGAAGGAGGGCTTTGGAGTTCAAATGATACCCTCAATTAAGCAATCTAATTTCTGTCCCATTCTTCTCTTCTCTCTTCCAATATATCCAAAATGGTTAAGTTCTGTTAGCTTCTTGCACGTGTATGACACACTCAACAGAAAGAACAAGTACAGTAGACATGTCTTTTCTAGGTTTTGCTGTCATGAGTGATTGGGCATGTCTAGGATCAAGAACAGTGGTCTTGGAAAAAGCAGATTTCCCATAATATTAATATATTTCTTCACATTATGGAATAGAGAACCATGAGCAAATAAAGAGGAAAAAAGTAAGCTACAGGTTCACAGGCAGATAAGCACTGTTATTTTCACAACACCACTCCTAAACAGCAGAATGACTCTTGTGACTAACTGGTTGCTCTCTCAAGGCATACAGGACCATGTATGAAATTACAAAGGTAAAGACACTGTGTCGGAAGAATAGGATGAAAGCATTAGAAAATAACTTGACTGGAAAGATATAAAAATAAAAATAAAGGACCACCCTTTCTACTTCCACCACCACTGCTGAAGAGCTGAAATTTCAAAAGATACCATAATGGTGGCAAATGAACAAGCATGTTTAAATCTAGTAAAAGTTTACTATTTTACTTTTTAGTCTTAAGAATGTAGACTCATAGTGAGAAATCAAGTTGAGTTGTAGAAAATAAGATTGTGCTATTATAACAGATAAAACAGATTTTAACCCAATAAAAATTAAGAAGGACAAAGAGTATCATTACATAATGATGAATGTCACAATCCAACAAGAAGACCTAACTATACTACACATATATGCATCCAATATTGGAGCACTCAGATTTGTAAGTCAAGTTCTTCTTGGCTTATGAAAAGACATAGACAATCAAACAATAATAATGGGAGATTTCAACATGCCACTGACAGCATTAGACAGATCATCAAGGCAGAAAACTAACAGAGAAACTGTAGATTTAAACTTGACATTTGGCCAGTTGGACAAAATAGATACCTATAGAACACTCTACCCAAAAATTACAGAATGTACATTCTACTGATCTGCAAATGGAATATTTTCTGAGATCAACCACATGCTCAATCATAAGGCAAATCTCAATGAATTCAAACAAATGGAAATCATACCCAAAACACACTTGGACCACAGTGCAATAAAAATAGAAATCTATATCAAGAAGATTTCTTGAAACTATGTAAATACATTGAAATTAAACAACTTGTTCCTGAATGACTCCTGTGTGAACATCAAAATGAAGGTAGAAATTCAAAAAATTCTTCGAAATTAATAAAAATAGAGACACAAAATACAAAAATCTCTGGGATACAGTTAAAGCAGTGTTAAGAGTTTATAGCCATAAACACCATCATCAAAAAGCTTGAAAAAATCTCAATTTCACAATCTAACTTTGCACCTAAAAGAACTAGGAAATAAAAAAGAACCAATCAACTCCAAAGTCCACAGAATAAAATAAATAACTAAAATGAAAGAACTAAATGAAATCGATGCAAAAATCCATAAAAAGATCAATAAATTGAAGCATTGGTGCTTTGAAAATATAAACAACATTGACTGACTGCTAGCTAGTTTAACAAAGAAAAAGAGAGAGAATATTCAAATAAGTACAATCAGAAATGACAAAGATGACATTACAACTGGTCCCACAGAAATACAAAAGACCTTTAGATAATACTAAGAACAACTCCATGCACACAAATTGGAAAATCTAGAGGAAATTAATAAATTCCTGGAAACATACAGTCTCTCAAGATTGAATCAGGAAAAGATTGAAATCCTGAATAGACCAACATGGAGCTCTGAAATTGAATCAGTAACACAAAACCTACCAACTGAAAAAAGCTCTGGACCAGATGAATAAAGAGCTAAATTCTACTAGACATCAATCGTACTGAAACTATTCTAAATCTTACTGAAATTATTCTTAAAAAAACGAGGTAGAGGAACTCCTCCTTAACTCATCCCGTGAAACCAACATCAGCCTAATACCAAAACCTGGCAGAGACATAATGAAGAAAGGAAACTTCAGGCCAATGTCCCTGATAAACACAGATGTAAAAATCCTCAACATAATAACGCTAGCAAACTAAATCCAGCAGCCCATTAAAAAGTTAATAATACACCACTATGAAGTAGGCTTTATTCTAGGGATGCAAGGCTGCTTCAACATACACAAATCAATAAATGTGATCCACCACATAAACAGAATCAAAAGCAAAAACCACATGATCATCTCAATAGCTACAGAAAAAGCTTTTGATGAAATCCAACATCCATGCATGATAAAAACCCTCGAAAGAGTAGACATCAAGGGAACATGGCTTAAAATAACAAGAGCAGTATATGACAAACCCACAGCCAACATCATACTGAATAGGCAAAAGCTGGACGCATTCCCTTTGAGAACTGGAACAAGACAAGGATACCCACTCTCACCACTCTCGTTCAACATAGTACTGTAAGTACTAGCAAGAGCAATCAGGCAAGAGAAAGAAATAAAAGGCATCTGGGTAGGAAAATAAAATGTCAAATTATCTGTTTTCCTAACGCTATGATTCTATATCTAGAAAACCCTAAAAATTCTGCCAGAAGGCTACTAGAACTGATAAATGATTTTAGTAAGGTTTCAGAGTACAACAGCAACATACAAAAAACAGTTGCGTTTTTATATATCAACAATGTCAAGTTTGAGAGTCAAATCAAGAACATAGTAACACATTCAGGACCCACAAATAAAACAAAACACCTATGAACACAGCTAAACAAGAAGTAAAAGATCTCTGTAAGTATAACTACTAAACACTGCTGAATGAAATCAGAGATGACACAAATAAATGGAAAAATATTCAAGGCTCATGGATTGGAATAATCAATATGTTAAAAAATGGTCTTACTGCCGAAAACAATTTATAGACTCAATGCTATTTCTATCAAAGTACCAACATTATTCTTCACTAAACTAGAACAAACTATTTAAAAATTCATGTAGAACCAAAGAAGAGACCACATAGCTAAAGCAATCCCAAGAAAAAAGAACAAAATCAGAGGTATCACACAACCTGACTTCAAACTATACTTTAAGGCTGTAACCAAAACAGCATGGTACACAGACACATGGATCAATGCAACAGAATAGAAAACTCAGAAATAAAGATGCAGACTTACAACCATCTGATCTTCAACAAGGCCAGCAAAGACAAGCAATGAGGAAAAGACTCCCTATTCAAATAAATGGTGCTGGGATAACTAGTTAGACATATGCAGACAAATGAAACTGGACGCTTACCTTTTGTGATATACAAAAATTAACTTAAGATGGATGAAAGATTTAAATGTAAGACCTCAACCGTTAAAAATCCTGAAAGACAACCTAGTAAATACTCTTCTCAATATTGGCCTTGGCAAAGAATTTTTGGCCGTCTCCAAAGCAATTTCAATAAAAACAAAAATAGACAAGTGGGATCTAATTAAACTAAAGAGCTTTTGCACAGCACAAAATAAACAGACTATTATTATTGACAGAAAAAAAGGCAACCTACAGAATGGGAGAGACTGTTCACAAACTATGCATTCTACAAACTCCTAATATTCGTTAATATAGTTTGAATTTGTGTCCCTACCCAAATCTCATGTCAAATTGGAGGAGGGACCTGGTAGGAGGTGATTGGATAATGGGGTGGATTTGCTCCTTGCTGTTCTCATGATATTGAGTGAACTCTCATGAGATCTGATGATTTCAAAGTATGTGACTCTTCCCCCATTTTTGTCTTTCTCCTGTTCTGCCATGGTCAGGCATACTTGTTTCCCCTTTGCCTTCTACCATGCTTGTAAGTTTCCTAAGGTCTCCTAGCCATGCTTCCTGTATGGTCTGCAGAACTGTGAGTCAATTTCTTCATAATTTACCCAGTCTCACATAGTTCTTTAGAGCAGTGTGAGAACACATTAATACATCCAGATCTATAGGAATCTTAAACAATTAAACAAGCAAAAAACAAATAACTCCATTAAAAATGAGCAAAAGACTTGAACAGACACTTCTCAAAAGAAGACATACAAGAAACCAACAAACATATGAAATAATGCTCAGCGTCACCATATCACAGAAATGTAAGTCAAAACCACAATGAGATATCAGCTTACACCAGTCTGAATGGCTGCTATTTAAAAGTTTAAAAAAAAAAAGAAATGATGACGGCAAGGCATTAGAGGAAGGGGAATGTTTATACCCTGTTGGTGAAAATGTAAATTCATTCAGCTACTGTGGAAAGCACTGAGGATTCCTCAATGAACTTAAAAGAGAGCTACCACTTGACTCAACAATCCCATTGCTGATTATATACCCACAGGAAGATAGATCATTATACCAAAAATAGACACACACTGTATGATTATTGCTGCACTGTTCACAATAGCAAAGGCGTGGAACCAACCTAGGTGCCCATCAATGGGGAAATAAATGAAGAAAATGTGGTACATATACACCATGGAATACTATGCAGTCATAAAAATAATGAAATCATGTCCTTTGCAGCAACATGGATGGAGACAGAGGTATTATTTTAAGTGAGCTAACATAGAAACAGCCAAATACCACATGGTCTCACTTATAAGCAGAAACTAAATATTGAGCACACCATTGTCTTTTTAGTTTGTCTTTTCCAATGTTTTTATACCCCTGAGAAGACTTCTGTGTACTTCTTTTTCATAAAACAAACTGAATCTGAATCAAGGGCCCTGGCAACAAATTGTGTGTGAATAAATACTAGACCTTAAAAATGTGACACATTTGATTTCTCCTATTTAGATAGTTATATGATTGCTGAATTTGGGCAAGTGTCAGATCACTATATTATAGCAGTTAGCTAAGCTAAGAACATTATATTAACTACAATCCATTTGCACTCAAGTAAATCATTTAATTTTATTTTGTTGCACAAACATAGCCTTTAAAGAACTTGCTATCTGTTATGAGGTTAATTTATCCTTCAGGGTAAGTTTCAAGGTATTTAATAATCAGAATAGTATGGGAAAAAACAATCAAAACATACTTTAAATAGTACAGATGTTCCCTGACTTCTGATGGTTCAACTTACAATTTTTCAACTTTACAATGCTGGGAAAGTGATAAATATTCAGTAGAAATGGTACTTCAAGTAGGCATACAATGATTCTGTTTTTCACTTTTAGTACAGTATTCAATACATTACATGGCATATTCAACACTTTATTATAAAACAGTCTTCATTTTAGATGATTCTGCCCAATTGTAGGCTGATGTCAGTGTTCTGAACATGTTCAAGGTAGGCTAGGCTAAGCTGGAATATAGGTTAGGTGCATTAAATACATTTTCAACTTATGATGGTTTTATCAGGACATAACTCCATTGCAAGCGGAGGAGCACCTGTATTGTGTTTACCTATTTAGTTAAAAGTTTTCCTTTCTAATGCTGAATGCATCTAAGGCTGCTCAGAGATTACGTTACGTTTGCTCTTACATGTGAAAATGAAACACAGAATGACTATAGGGAAATATACGGATACTTTCAGTAGAGACCAAAGTGGACCAGAACAAAACACTGAGTCAATAGATTTGGTCACACATGTTCTTATATTTAAGGTAAAACAACTGCCATATTGGATTATTTTTGCAGACAATGGCAAACACATAATAAAATTTGCAGAAAATAAAAGAAGCAATATATCTTATAGATTGTTAAAGGAAAGGCAAAAATTAGAGGTAGAATATAAAAATGGCATTTATTAAATATTTAAAAATTATAAAAATGATATTGTCCATCTACACAAAATATATATTATTTCCGAGAATTTTAGAAAATGTAGCAAATACATAGATTAAAGTAAGTTATTTTTATTTGTGGAAAATGAGTGATTACCACTAGAAACAGTATACAAGACAAAATAAAAGGAGAAAATAATATGATTTATCTCTTAGCCCTAAAAGTTCTAGGTTAAAGAAGATTTTTTTTATATGAAACTGAGGATTGACCATCAGTGTATTAGAAAAATCATAAAGTTCTCTCCCTACTCCCTACTGCCTAGCAAAAAGAGAGTTGCAATTAAGAGGATGGAGGATATCTTAAGTATTTGATTTAACATAATGGAAATCATTAACAATTGTGAAAGTACCATGTCACATTTCCAGTGACTGAGATTGAATAATTCAGATTAAAATAGGCTGCAAAGGATATGGAGATTTTCATTTGGGTAATATGGAGAATTATGTTAACACACGGCTACAAAATAGTTTGAAAAGCTCAAACAACAGCAATAACATTTCTCTAATAAATACACGAACTTACACAAAAGTAGGGATGTCATTAAGGGTCAAAAATAAAGGCAAAGTTGAAACACATAGGACTTTGCCAATATTAAAATTTTCATTGTCCTGGAGGCCCTTTTAGACCCTATATCCAGGAGATTTGGTTTTCATGGACACCAGTGACAGGGCTCATTACCTTGACCTATCAAAAGAAAGGGGGTGGAACTAAGATCCTTCAGAAAATAGGACACTAACTATAAAGTCAAAACAGGAAGAAAAAGCACATTCTTAAAAGAATGTTTCAAAAAGTTAAAAAAAAACACACACACACACAGACATATTTTAGCCTTGGCTCCTTCTCTAGGTGAAACAACAACAACAACAAAACAAAACAGTCTTTTCCAAAGTTTTATAAGTGCTGGGCTGTTCTCATGCAGCATTGTGTTCAAATTTATACTGATGCATTACCACTGAAAACAGTGGCCAACTAGTCCTGATTTCTCCCAATTTTTTTTTCCTGCAAACAACCCAAGGACATCAAAACAACTATATATATCTATAGCTCTCTATCTATCTATCTATCTATCTATCTATCTATCTATCTATCTATCTATCTATCATCTATTTATATATATAGATGTAGTTTTTAGAAAAAAAAAGGAAGTTTGAGGAAATCTCACATTATAACTTATTTATGTGTTGCCAAATAAATTCAGAAAATCCGATTATGCAGCAAGTCCCACAAAAAGCTGGAACAAAATATCAAATATCACAGACACTGCAGAGGGTTCTAATGTTGTCAGTTCTCTGAAACTGTCTTCTATAAGAAGAAATCATGCTGAGTGAAAATTTCTATGATTAGGGGGAAGAGAGCAGGTGCAAAAAGTGCTTAGAGGACCTCAGAGGAAAAGAACAGAGGAAACACCAGCAAGCAAACAAACAAACAAATGAAAAAACATTTTCTAAAAGACAATGTGTTACTTTGTAAGGCAGGGCAGTGCCACTTGAGGGGCATTGTTCCTTGAAGGAATGGCAGGAACTCATAGTTGGCAGTAGAACTGCCTGGTAAGTTCATAGGAGCATAAGAGATATGACCTCTCAGATATGCCAATTATTAATGAAAGAATATGAAAGAGTAAAAGAGAAGGGATGGCCTAGACCTGGAGATAACAGCCCTTGGCATGAAGACTAATTTGGCTCAATTCCACTTCAAACAGAGACTCTTAAGAATATTCAACAAATCCGATTCTTACAAATATGCATAGCAAAAATAATTGGCATAACATCCATACAAAGACACTAAATGAGTGAAAAGAGTCTGTATGAGAGAGAGTAAGAAAACTAGAGATAATAGCTCAAAGCATAGTATCTATCCAGGAGAACTGATTCTGAACAATGAAAATCAAGATATGTTCTAGTAGTATTATTGGACATCAGGGAGACTTCTTTTTTTCTATTCGTATAAGAAGTACAACGACACTGTATTTTTCTATGCTAAAATATGTTGTCTTCAAGAAGATGAGATTATTGATAAAGGATCACAAAGGGTAGTGCAATTGTAAATTATTGATAAAGAAAACGGGAATTCAGTCTCCATGTAGAAAAAATAATCATTATAAAGGTAAGGAGTGTCTCTCACACAGAAATAGTAAAGAACAAAAAAATAAAAGCACTGATGTGTTTATAGAATTAGTCTCAGGAAGATTGAAACATACCTATCTGACAGTGTCTATTTTCTCAATAAATATGAGGTAATTATCAGCTCAGACTGCGTACTTCATCATGATAAGAAATGAGGAATGTACGAAGAGTGAGGATAAAGGTGAAAATTGTTCGAGAAAGGAGTGGAAATTTAAGGAGGTGCCATTTAAAAAATGATATCCAATGCCATGAGAAAAGCATATAAAATGGTATGAGGAAAAACTCAAAATACATTGTTTTTTATAGAAGTTGTAATGCTTATAAAAATTATAAGTAGTACATAAAGTTTATAGTGTCCCATACTCCCAAGTCCACTTCTCATTGTACTCGGATAACTTCCCTTATAGCCACCAAGCAAATGTTAATAGTTTGTGTGTTGTGGCATTTGCAATTTTTTTCTGTAAACACATTGAGACATAAGTGTATAGAAATGTACATTCTCTCTTTCTCTTTCTATTTTGAATTTCTTTCACAAAAAGAGTTATCTATTTTTCCTGGTATCCCTTTATTTTACCAATTTTTCTCAATATGTAAGATCCACTTCATTATTGTAATGGTTCTATGGTATCTATAACATGAATACACTAGGTTTTATTTATATATGCTCCTGTATTTGAATATCTAAATAATTGCCAGAGTTACTACTACAAAAAACGATATAACAAGCAGTTTGCATATATATTTGTAACACTGGTGAAAGATGGATTGAACTAATGTCAGTTTCTGAAATCTATTACTCTCAAGCTTTTTATGTGGTGCTTATTTATCTAAGTATGTGTGTGCACATGTGTGTGTTCCTTCATTATAACTTTCTGGCATTTTCTGTAAAAATAAAAAGCATTTTGATTGATTATGATGCTTTGTGCAGAATATCTTATTCTTTTAGTCTTAGCATATTTATTATTTGTTGATTAATATTTATAAATGTTACATTTATTTCTTAAAACTGTTTCAAAAATGTGCATATGAAAGTGTTAATAGACCTTAAGACTACATCTTGACCCATGAATCACTTTCTAAATGTAAATTAGTAAGATGCATATATAGGATTATTTGGAAATATTTGCACCTGCATTCCAAAGAGCAGAGTTATTCAATACATTAGCATATATATACCATACATATCTATGTAAATATATTACATGAATATATAACATATAGCATATAATACTATGTTTATAACCAGTTACATGAGACAATATAAATACATATACTTGTGTACACATAGTACATCTCTGATGGGACACAACGGGAACTGATAAGAGTTTTTGCTCTATGAAGGGAAAAACAGTGGAAATAAATACCGATTTTTAGTTTTCACAGACTACTCTTTTGAACATTTGAATTGTTAAACAGCACGTATACATATTATTTTAATAATAATTTAATAATTATAAAATACATTTAAAAAACAAATGTAAAATTATGTTGATAATTTTGTACCAATCCTACCTTTTAAAAATGCTAAATTGTTTAATCTTTTATGGCAAAACGTTAGTGTAAAAATAAGTCATATACAGTGCTAAACACTTCATACATGTTAACATATTTAATCCTCACATGATGTCACCACCTTGTGAAAGTGGCATTATCTCATTTTGTTAAAGAGCGCAATTAAAGGACTAAATAATATATTAAAGTCAGGGCAATTTTAACTTATAGAAGCAGGATTCTGCTTTCATTGACTTCAAAACAGTGATGCATGTACTATGTATAGATAACACTGAAAATATAGAAATAACATATTACAGGTAGACATGTGAATGAAAAACGGACTATATTCCAGGATTATTGGTATAAACAATAAAAGAAGAGGCTCATTCAGCAGGAGAGAGATCAGGGAGAAAGAAAAATAACAAAGGATGCAAAATAAAAATAGAACAAGTTTATTGCTGGGACTGAGTATTAAAAACAAAAAGCATCAGATACTTATCTACAAGCTGTTTAATTTTATTCTCTAGTTCAGGAAAAGAAGAAAGTAGCAGTAAATGGGAAAAATACAACTTTAGTGGGATTTCAAGGTGGGAAGGATGTGAAATGAGAGATGAAAATACATTAGAGAGAAATGAAAAAGAAAGTAACTGGAATTACATTTATTAAAGTCATAAACTTTCTGAGAATAATAAGAAATGATAACTGAATCATAAGCAGAAATTGAGTGAACCATATAACAAATATTTCAGAGTTGAATTACTGCCTGAATAATCATACAAATTCAAAAAGGTAGAAGAAAGTTAGCATACATTATTAAGATAGCGACTAGGCTGTGGGTATAGGATGCAGCAACCTGAACACGGGTAGCAACGATAACAAAAAAAAGAGTACCTTTCCTAGTAGTGTCTGTGTGTGTGTGTGTGCACGCACGTGTGATAACTGATATTTGAGTGTACAATGGATAAATTCTATTAAGACATGATAAACTTCATCAAGAAGTGTATCAATGACAAATGAAACCATAAGCAAGTATCCATATTATTAAACCTATTAAAATAGCCTGCAATGGTTAGGATGATATACTCCAGAGTATGAAAATTTAATATTATGGGATTGCCAAGAAAGAAAGATATTTGATAGGCTTGAGGGCCCTGGTAACTCAGGGTGGAAGATTGGGATAATGCCCAGAGATGAAGTGAAAATGGTCATATTGCCAGCACAGCTTGATGCAATGTTTGTGTGTGTGACAAGAGATTTTCACGCATAATTCGAACCTGTAGGAAAACAGCATCTCTGCTATGTACCAGATCTGGCCAAGTGTAGGGAAATTATAATTGTTAGAAATAAAATTATGCATAATTGAAGATTCATTAGCAGATAAATCAAGACCCAATAAAGAGAAAATGAATTTCGAGAATGACAAGGACACATGAGAGAAATAAAGGAATTAAATTAGAAGGGTTAGCACGAGTGCCAAAATAAGAATAATAGATTTAGAAAGAGATAGAAATTTTGTGTATAAAAGAGAGAAAAACAGTACGGTAATATCAAAGGAAGATAACCCTGAAGATGAGAAAGTGGAAAACAGAGAGAGGAATAAATTTGAGATTGAGTTCATTCTATGCATAGGGAAAGAAGATAAACAACTGTATGAAATATACATGAGTTTTTACAAAGAAATATAAAGAAGAGATAGAAAACAGCAAGAATCTAAAATCTCAAATGATTCCTTCTTTGTAAATAATCTATACAGCCTATCATATTCTAAGAACTCCTCATACAGATGATATCAAATCTCATTTCCACAAAGGAAAGAAAATCCAAGTACCAAAAACTTGTAGGAAATACTTTTCTGGTTTGCAAATATTTTATGTGTTGAAGAAAATGAGGCCTTGCATAAGCAAGATAGGATGGGCTAGGGAAGCGTGGGATTGTAGAGCCAGATCTGATGGGAGCAATGCCCTACTTCAGGAAGATTGCGTAAGTGTCCACAAGGGACAGTTTTTTAAAATACACCATGGCACTTGTATACTTATGTAACAAACCTGCATTTTCACAAATGTGTCCCAGAACTTAAAGTAAAAGAAAATAAATAAAAATATTTCTATTTCTTTAGTATGTTTTATATTATACATAATATTCACTTTAACAGTATATGACATATACATGTAAATTATTTATATTGAGGAGTTGTGTGCAGAAAAGCTTGAAGATTATTCTTCTTAATAATTACAAAGTTGCTAGGGGGAAGATAAGAGGAGAGCTTGAGAGTTAAAAAAAAATGAATACTATTTCTTTTCTTTTTTCCAAAGTGGAGATAGTGATGGATTATCACAAATTTAATCCATTCTTTTAACCACTCCCCAAATCCAAAAGTAAAATATTATCAACCCCTGAAACATCCATGTCTCCTCAAGATCACCATCCTTCCAATAGGTAACATTGTCTTGACTTCTAAGATCAAGGATAACTTTTTTGCCTGTTTTTGAATTCAAAAAATTGTGTTATATAATATGAACCCTTTATGGTTGACTTCTTTCACTTAACATTAGGTTTGAGAGATTCAGCAGTGCTCTTAAACGGAGCAGTAGCTCATTATTAGATCAGTATATAATTATGTAATATTCCATTTAAAGAATATTCCACAAGATAAATGTGCATTTTATGGTTGAAATAATTAGGGTATTCACCTTTGTAGCTATTACAGATAATGCAACAAAGAAATTTCCAGGACATAACTTTGGGGAGCATATTATACTTTTGTGTTACATTCTTAGGAGAGTATCTATGAGTTCATTAATTGTGTATATATTAAGCTTATTAGATACCACCACCATTTTGTTTCTCTAACAGTGACTTTAATAATTTACTGCTAGAGAGGACTTAGAACTATAAAGTATCCTCATTTATATAATAAGAAACAGTATTGCTAAGATGTCAGTCCTCTTCAAATTTATCTATAGATCTCATTCAATCCCAGTTAAAATTCCTATGTGTTTTTATTTCAATAGAATTTGACAAGATGAATCTAAAATATATAAGGGTATAAGAATTCTTAAGTGGCTCATGCCAATAATCCCAGTGCTTTGGAGGCTGCGGTAGGAGGATTGCTTGAGCCCATCCTGGGCAACATAAGGAGACCCTGTCTCTACAAAAGATTAAACAATTAGTGTGGTGGTGTGCACTTGCAGGCCCAGCTACTTGGGAGGCTGAGATGGGTGGATCACTTGAGCATGGGAGGTGATTGCAGAACTGCACACCAGCCTGGGCAACAGAGCAAGACTATCTCAAAAGAGAGAGACAAAGAGAGATGCAAAAAAATAATATTCAAATAGTAATGTAACATTAAAATTAAAATAACATTAAAGGATATTTACTATCATATTGAAAGAATTATTATAAATTAAAATAATCAAGATAGAGTTACATTGGCTTATAGTAAAAAATATTTCAGTGAAACAAAATAAGGTGTACAGAAATAATAGACCTATATATACACTTTCAATTCCTTTTCAACCAGGCTACAAATTTAACGAAATGGAGAAAAAAGTAATACATGACTTGTGATATGATTTGGCTGTGTCCCTACCAAAATCTCATCTTGAATTCCCATGTGTTGTGGGAGGGACTTGGTGGGAGGTAATTCAATCATGCTGTTCTCCTCATAGTGAATAAGTCTCATGAGACCTGAGGGTTTTAAAAATGGGAGTTTCCCTGTACAAGCTCTCTCTTTGCCTGGTGCCATTCATGTAAGACGTGACTTGCTCCTCCTTGCCTTCCACCATAATTGTGAGGCCTCTCTAGCCATGTGGAACTGTATGCCCATTAAAACTCTTTCTTCTGTAAATTGCCCAGTCACAGGTTTGTCTTTATCAGCAGTGTGAAAACAGACTAATACAGCTTGTAACAACTCATTAACCAAAAAGAGGGAGAAACAAAATCAAACAAAAAACAACAGAATAAAATCAATCCCTAACTCCCTAATGCAAACTAACTAAATAACTAATATTAATATTAAATAAATCATAGACCTAAATGTAAAAGTTAAAATGTCAAAGTTTTTAGGAGAAAGCAAAAAATATGGTGCATCATCTCTGTTAACTTGTGTTAAGCAAAGTTTCTTACAAGACCAAGAGTAGATATTTGAAAATTGTTAAAGTATATGTATTCACAATTCAGAAAAAAATTTCTATTTCTGTGACAAATGACCTTGGTGGTTTGATAGGAATAATGTTGAATCTTTAAATTGTTTTCTGTAATATTGATTCTACATTATACAAACTCATTCCATGAGTTTGGAATGTGTTTTCATTTATTTGTGTCATCTCTGATTTCTTTCAGGAGCATTTTGTAGTCCTCCTTTTGGGGGGAATCTTAAGGGCTTTCTAGGTACAGAATTATATTGCCAACAAAGATAGTTTGATTTCTTTTCCTATTTGTATGACTTTCATTTTTTTTTTTTTTTTATCTTGCTTGCTTGCTTTGACCGGGGCTTCTGGTACTATGTTGAGTAGGAGTGGGAAATGTGGGCTTTTGCTCATTCAGTATGATGTTGACTGTGGCTTTGTCATAGATGGCGCTCATTATTTTGAGATATGTTCCTTTGATGCCTACATTGTTAAGGGTTATTTTTTTCATGAAGGAGTGTTAAATTCTATCGAAAGCCTTTTAGGTGCCTATTGTTCAACAATACAAGAACAATTAACTGAAGTTTCAAAATACAAAAAATGTCAAAAGACACATAAAACTAGGCATTGAAGGAACGTACCTCAAGATAGTAAGAGCCATCTAAAACAATCCTACAGCTAATATCACTCTATGGGCAAAAGCTCAAATCATTCCCCCTGAGAACTGGAACAAGACAAGGGTGACCACTTTCATCACTCCCACTCAATATTGTACTGTATGTCCTAGCCAGAGAAATCAGGCAAGAGAAAAAAGTAAAAGGCATCCAAACAGGAAATGAGGAAGCCGACTTATCTCTTTTCATTGATGATATGATTGTATACTCAGAAAATCCTAAAGACTCTACCAAAAGACTCCTAGAACTGAAAAACAACTTTAGTACAGTTTCAGGATACAAAATCAAAGTACAATAATCAGTGGCATTTCCATACACCAACAACATCAAGGCTGAGAGTGAAACAAAGAATCCCACCTACAATACCCACAAAGAAAATGAAATACCTAGGAGTCCAGCTAACTAAGGACATGGAAAAGCTCTACAAGAAGAACTACAAAATGCTCCTAAAAGAAATCAGAGATGACACAAATAAATGGAAAAATTGTTCATGCTCGTGAATTGGAGGAACCAACCTCATAAAAATGGCCTGAACTGAATCCGAATTTACAGACTCAACGCTATTCCTATCAAACTACCAATGCCATTCTTCACACCACTGTAACATACTATTCTAAAACTCATATGGAACCAAAAAAGAGCCTCAATAGCCAAAGCAATTCTAAGCAAAAAGAACAAAGCCAGAGACATAATACTATCTGATTTCAAACTGTACGTAAGGCTACAGTAACCAAAACAACATATTATTGGTACAAAAACAAATACATAGTGAAACAGAATAGAAAACTCAGAAATAAAACTGCATACTTACAACCATCTGATCTTTAATATGGCTGGCAAAAGCAAGGAATGGGGAAAGGAATTGAATTTTCTTTATTAATTTTATTAAATACTCCCTATTCAATAAATGATGCTGGGATAACTGGCTAGCCATATGCAGAAGATTGAAGCTGGATCCTTACCTTTCAACATAAACAAAAAATAACTCAAGGTGGATTAAATATTTAAATGTAAGATCTCAAATTACAAAAATCATAGAGAGATGTTATATATATATATATATATATATGTATGTATATGTGTGTGTGTGTATTTTTTTTTTTTTTTTTTTTTGAGAAGGAGTATCACCCTTGTTAACCAGGGTGTAGTGCAATGGTGCAATCTTGGCTCAGTGCCACCTCCGCCTCCTGGGTTCAAGTGATTCTCTTGTCTCAACCTCCTTAGTAGCTGGGATTACAGGCACACGCCACCACGCCCAGCTAGTTTTTGTATTTTTAGTAGAGATGGTGTTTTGCAATGTTGGCCAGGATGGTCTCGAGCTCCTGACCTCAGGTGATCTATCCATTTCGGTCTCCCAAAGTGCTGGGATTGCAGGCATGAGCCACTGCACCTGGCCAGAAATACTCTTCTTGACATCAACTTTGGCAAATAATTTTTGGCTAAGTCCCTAAAAGTAATTGCAACAAAATGAAAAATAGACAAGTGGGACCTAATTAAACTAAAGACCTTCTGCACAACAAAAGAAACTAGCAACAACAACAAAAAAAAAAAAACAGACAACCTACAGAATAGGAAAAGATGTTTATAAACCATGCATCCAATAAATGTCTAATATCCAGAATCTATAAGGAACTTACAGAAGTAAGCAAGCAAAAAACAACCCAATTAAAAATGGGCAAAGGACATGAACAAACACTTTTCAAAAGAAAACAAGCAAGTAGGCAACAAACATAAGAAATAATGCTCAGCATCACCAGTCATCAGAGACATGCAAATCAAAACTGCAATAAGATACTATCTCACACCGGACAGGATGGCTATTATTAAAAACGTCAAAAACAACAGATGCTGATGAAGTTGCAGAGAAAAGGAAATGCTTATACATTGTTGGTGGGAATATAAATTAGTCCAGCCACTCTGGGAAACAGTCTGGAGATTTCTCAAAGAACTTAAAACAGAGCTACCATTTGATTCAGCAGTTCCATTACTCAGTATATACCCAAAGAAAAATAAATCATTCTCCTAAAAAAACACATGCACTTGTTCGTTCATCACTGTGCTCTTCATAGTAGCAAAGAGATGGAATCAACTTAAGTGCCCATCAACTGTGGACTGGATAAAGAAAATGTGGTAAATATACACATTGAATACGATGTAGCCATAAAAAGAATGAAATCACGTCCTTTGCAGTCACATGGCTGCAACTGGAGGCCATAATCCTAAACATATAAGAAAGAAACAGAGAAGAAACAGACAACCAAATACCGCATATTCTCCCTTATAAGTGGGAGCTGTATATTGAACATGCATGGACATAAATATGGGAATAGACTTTGCAGATTACTAGAGAGGAAAGTGAGAGAGGAGGCTGAGGGTTGAAAAACAACCTATCAGGTACTATACTCACTGCCTGGATGATTGGATCTGTACCCCAAACCTCAGTATCATGAAATATCCCATGTAACAAACCTGCACCTGTACCCCTGTATCTAAAATAAAAGTTGAATTTAAAAGAAGGCACATTACTAAAGGTGATATATAATATCACTATGCATACATAATAATGCCTAAACAAAAGGAAGACAATAGCAAGAGATGCTAAGGATATGAAGAGATTGGAGCTCTGACATAATGTTCATGAGTACGTGAAATAGTGAAACTACCTTGGAAAACTTTTTACAAGCTTTGAGTAAAGTTAAAAATAATCTGACCTTTGAGCAATAAAATGAGTAATGCTAGCATACGTCGTTAGAAAGACTTTTAAGAAAACAGATACATAAGACTTATTCTTAATAGCGATAAGATTTGAGACAACAGAAATTATTTTCTTGGATGAATAAATACACATGATGTGGGTATTCATATGTTGATGTACTACTGAGCAATAAATACTGTATCGAGCAAAGAAGTCAGATACAAAAAAGCATATACTGTATGATTCCATTTAAATAAACTCTAGAACAGGAAAAACCAAATGATGATGATTGAAATCAGAGTTGTAGTTGCACCTGGGGGTGATGTAATCAATGGGAAAGGGCACTCAGACATTTATGGGATGTGGGAATTCTTCTATATTTTGATGAATGTGTATATTCAACAAAAATTATTGAGCTATGTCCTTAAGAGTAATTCATTTTATTGTATGTAAATTATACACCAACTTTAAAAAGGGAGAGGGGAACAAGATGTGGTGACATAAGTGATAATCTGGTGAAGAATATTAATTTTATACTATGGAAAATGTGCTCCAATTTATATTGTTAAAAGTTAGTTTCCTCATCCTTTCCCAAGCCTGTTACTTAATTAGAAATTTATGACTTACATTGTTTTGAATTGAAATGATGACCTTACCTCTTTAAAGGATATTGTTTTAAATTGAATTGGGTTGTTACTATGAGGGACCTCTGTTTACCAGTCTTCAGTATAACCCTGTTTTTTACTCCTGAGTTTTTAATGCCTATTTTCTATGTACAGTGTATGTACTCTGGAATGTCTGATGCCATCATGAATACTAGGTGCTTAGGAGAAGGACACATTTGATTTTAAAGTATTGTAGTGTTCAATCAAGATTAAGTGATGTGGTATAAACTATAGTGCAAAGAGTGAATTTAGATATATTTCAGAGGTAAAAAACTACTAAAGGAGATAGTTTAGATGATTAATAAAAAATCTTACATTTCTAGAATTCACAACTGAACAGATGGTGGTGACAAAGAAGGGCAAGTTTTGCAAGAAGTTCAGAAGATTAATAGAGGGTGTTTGATTTTGCACATATTAAAGTTGAGATCATTATGAGGACATGCCAAGTAGGAATTTAACATGAAGTATGGTACTATTAAATAAAGAACTAGAGAGATTAGAAGTCAACTATGAGAAAAGCAAAATAGATTAAGGAGAATGTATACAATGAGAAGGGAAGAGACCCTGGTATAAACATTGAAAAACATCTAATATTTAGTGGCATAGGTAAAGGAGAATGCCTCTGCATGGGAATTGAGAACAAGTGTCAGAAGAGATGAAAGGACTAAAAGAAGAGTTTACTATCATGAAGCCAGGAGGAAACTGTCTCAAAACATGATTTTAAAGAGGTTTAACAAAGGCAATGGTGATGTATATACAATAGATGTCATTAATGAGTGTATCAGGAATGTTCTGGTAGAATTGTAGTAACCTGCAAACTCAGGTCTCAGATGAATTAAAAATGTTATGATTTTTAGGTTGTTCATTTTTTCTTTTATTGGAATTGATATGATGCTATTTCTGCTTTCTACATCATAAAAAGTAGTCAGAAGTCCATTAATATGTATTTTCTTTACAGAGATGACTCACTGCCATGAAGTAGCAGTGCCGTGTAGTAGACACTGCCATGAAGCATAATTATAACATGACAACACCTACAAACTAAACGGAATGATTTGATCATGATCATTTCTCCCCTACATGCTTTTATCCCAGTTCCTGAAAACATGAAAGTTGGACTCCATGTGTTAGTATTTCCTACGTTTGCATTTGCCTTTGTGTCCGTGAATATCTTCAAAGAGAAATATTTCTAGGTTGACTAATAAGTTTTAATCTTTTCAAGAGATTACAATACATTTTCCCATTTTTTAAATTCATTGAGAGATGTGGTAAAATATTAATTCTCTGATAAATGCCAGGAGTGAATTCCTGCATGCAAACAGGAATGAAGTATAATTTGAGGAAAACTAAATCCTAAAGATGAATACATCAATGAAACGAGAAGCTAAATTATTGGGCTGGATTAACCAATGGGATATTGAAGTCATTTAACAAATAAAGGTAGGAGGTAGACAGAGGCATATGCTAAGTGTTCAATAAATGAGGTAATGACCACAACACCTGCGGCTGAAAGCAAAGAGCGAAGAAACAGTATATTATATCCAAATTACGTGGACTTTAATGGATCAGGTTTTATCTTTCATTTTTACATTGATAATTGAAAGGGAGGGGTAGTAATGATCTGGAATAATAGTATTATCCCACAATGTTTGATTGCTAATCCTATGTTCTAGGAACTGTGCTAAAACCTGTACATAGATTACCTCATTCAGGTTCTCAAGGTGAAGGATTTATTAAGTGTATTTGGTTTAAAACCCCAGTAGACTGAAAGAAAAATCTATGACTTAGTATATCATACAGTTTGAATTAGCATAAGTGGGGAGCCTGAAAGTCCTGGAGAAAAGATATTATTTTTTGAATGGAGCCAGTCTTCAGTTAATGAATAGATGTAAAGAAAAAATTATCTGACATAATGGAGTTGATAGATGATGGAGAGACACAACTATGGAGAGTAGAGTTGAGAGAATAAAAATGGTTGGGATAGACTGGGCTCAAGAACATGCCAAGACACTTGGGAACAAGACATGAAGGATACCAGGGGCTCTGAATTTTGAGGGCTGACTTTTGAAAACAAGGATAAGTGACATCCCGAGTTTAGCATCCGCAGTTCCTTTAAGGAAAAGGGGCATTGGATTTAATGACCAGAGGAAACATCTCACTCAGTTTCATTCCTGAAGAGGTACAAAGCAAAGTCTGAATTCTCTGTTCACTTTGCCTGTGATAAGGGTGAAGGGGTGGCCTGCCCCTCCACACCTGGGAGTATATCTCATCAGGTGCGATGAGAGACTAAGAAAAGAAATAAGACACAGAGACAAAGGAGAGAGAAAGAACAGTGGGCCCAGGAGACCAGTGCTCAGCATACAGAGGACCTGCACTGGCACGGGTCTCTGAGTTCCCTCAGTATTTATTGGTTACTATTTTCACTATCTCAGCAAGAGGAATGCAATAGGAGAGCAGGGTGATAGTGGGGAGAAGGTCAGCAAGAAAACATGTGAGCAAAGGAATCTGTGTCACAAGTAAGTTCAAGGGAAGTTACTATGCCTGGATGTGCACGTAGACCAGGTTTATGCTTCTCTCCATCCAAACATCTCAGTGGAGTAAAGAGTAACAGAGCAGCATTGCTGCCAATATGTCTCGCTTCCCGCCACAGGGCGGATTTTCCTCCTATCTCAGAATAGAACAAATGTGCAATCGGGTTTTATACCAAGACATTCAGTTCCCAGGGGCAGGCAGGAGAAAGAGGCCTTCCTCTTATCTCAACTTCGAGAGGCCTTCCTCTTATCTCAACGGCAAGCTCAGCACAGACCCTTCATGGGTGTGGGGCTGGGGGATAGTCAGGTCTTTCCCATCCCACGAGGCCATATCTCAGGCTATCACATGGAGAGAAACTTTGGACAATACCTAGATTTCCAGTGCAGAGGTCCCTGCAGCTTTCCGCAGTGCATTGTGCCCCTGGTTAATCAAGAATGGAGAATGGCGATGACTTTTACCAAGCATACTGCCTGTAAACATTTTGTTAGCAAGGCACATCTTGCACAGCCCTAGATCCCTTAAACCTTGATTCCATACAGCACATGTTTCTGTGAGCTCAAGATTGGGGCTAAAGTTACGGATTAACAGCATCTCAGGGCAAAACAATTGTTTAGGGTACAGATCAAAATGGAGTTGCTTATGTCTTCCTTTTCTACATAGACACAGTAACAGTCTGATCTCTCTTTCTTTTCCCTACAAAGGGGAGTCTTTGTGACTCAGTCTGTGCATTCAGGAATCCCCAGCTGGTAGTGGCATCTGTTTATGAGAGACACTGGAAAAATATTTTCCACATTTCTTGGAATATAATCACAATAGAGTAAGGAATACAGAGACATTTATATAAATATAAACCCACATTTTAAAAACAAACAAAAATATTATTTATGACATTTTGTGTCTAATATCATTTTTTGTTAAAATTTTCTATCATTTTTCAATCAAATATCTCCTGAATGCCTGCAGTCTGCCCAATATTATGATTCAAGGTGTGCATATAATGGTGAACAAAAATAGACATAGTCACAGGTGTTAGGATCTTAGGAGGCTTTTAATTTGGTGAAGAGATGGGAGACAGGCATTAGTAAAATGATCTTTGAGTGAACGTAAAATTACAAACTGAGGTGCACGCTTGGTGGAGAAGAACATGAATCCATAGTAGCACGGTGGAGAAGAACATGAGTCTATAGCAGCATATAACAACAGGAAAAACAACAAGAAAGTGGTTATTCTGGGGTGAAACAAAAATGTCCCTAAGAGAATTATGTTTCTTGTGAGAGCTGAAGAATCAATAATTGTTTTGTGGGGTTTTGGTTTTTTGTTTGTTTGTCGTTTGTTTGTTTTTTAGAAGAAGGTTTGCTCTGTCTCCCAGGCTGGAGTGCAGTTATGCGATCTCTGCTCACTGCAACCTCCGCGTCTTGGAAGAGTCAAGCAATTCTCCTGCCTCAGCCTCCTGAATAGTTAGGATTACAAGCGTGCCACCACACTAGCTAAAGTTTGTTTGTCTTTTAGTAGAGACAGGGTTTCACCATATTGGCTGGGCTAGTCTTGAACTCTTGAGCTCAAGTGATCTGCCTGTCTTGGCTTCCCAAAATGCTGAGATTGCAGGAGTGAGCCACATCGACTGGCCCAGTAATTGTTAATTACCTATAGTGGCTGGAGGGAAGTCATGAAACAATGTGCCAAGAAAAGGGCACAGACTCTTCATCGGTCCTGGAATGGGAAGGCACATGACATCTTAGGTCCTTGAAAAAGGCAATTCTAGCTAGAGAATGAACAGGGTGTGTCTGAGATGAGAATGGGAAGATAGAGGGAGGCTGCAGAGCCTGATAGGCCATGTTGAGGATTTAGGTCTTTTTCTTCAAGAGTTGGAAACCAGTTTAGGGTTTTAGAATGAACAGATCTGATTATATTTGCATTTTGAAAAGATAACTGTCTGCAGTATAAATTGAAGGATGCTAAAGTTGGAGGCCAGGAGACTAATTAGGATGATATTGCCTAGCGTGGGCCAAAGATGATAGTAACTTGGACCTCTGAGTTGGCAGAAATGATAGAGATAATTGGATAATTTGAGATATGTCAACAAGAACTGGCATTCTGAATTCCATTAAAACTCTTGAGAATAGTATCTTTAGCACTTCAGTACTTTAAAATATTAATAATTTGAACTTTTCTTATAAGAGTATTTTTTTCTTGCTTATTTAGATAATTTATCTTTCCACAATAGCACAATTAAATTGTAGTGATATTTTCATGGAATCAAAGTAACACTACACTATTTTACTCATGGTAATATCAGTTATATGTTTTTTGCAGATATTTCTTTTTTTTTTTTTTTTTTTTTGAGGCGGAGTCTCGCTCTGTCGCCCGGACTGGAGTGCAGTGGCCAGATCTCAGCTCACTGCAAGCTCTGCCTCCCGGGTTACGCCATTCTCCTGCCTCCCGAGTAGCTGGGACTACAGGCGCCCGCCACCTCGCCCGGCTAGTTTTTGTATTTTTAGTAGAGACGGGGTTTCACCGTGTTAGCCAAGATGGTCTCGATCTCCTGACCTCGTGATCCGTCCGTCTCGGCCTCCCAAAGTGCTGGGATTACAGGCTTGAGCCACCGCGCCCGGCCGATATTTCTTGATTGTTAATTTTTCTTGTCCAATTTTTGTACACATTCAAATTTTCCCAATATTCTTCCCTATTACACATGCTGGGATGTGACTGACACAACAGCTATTTCATATTGGAAACTAAATATTTTATTTAAATGAAATGTAGTCAACTTAGTTGATGAAATATTTCTATACCCCTGAAATTGTTCTTCTGAAAATAATAAATGTTTTGCTGAAAACTGTTGTCACTCCTTCTTTTGTCATCACTTTCTTTTCATTTTACTGCAACATTTACCACTTCATAGCCCATGCAATTTTGCTCTTATAGGATGAAGATGGAGTATGCATTGCTCTGTCTACATTTGGATGGCTACTGCCCCATTTAGCTAGCTGCAGACAATTGGCTCATTTAGAAAACATTTCACCATCCAGACAGAAATATGTAATGAAAGAACAAAAAAGACCTTTGAAGATATTTCTTTCTAGAAAATCTTGGAAAAATAATCCTGATAATCTTCTTACAGTAAAAGGTAGTTACTAATAAATTAATTTCATGCATGCCAGATACTCTGAAGTGCATGAAAGAGCAAAGGATGTGTAGTCATAGTACTCATGTTAAGGTCCTGGCTCAACAAGTTTCTAGTGTGTGAAGGTAAGTCAATCACTTAATATTTTGCCTCAGTTTCCTCATTGGTAGATAAGCATAATAGCATGTTCCTTCCTCACAGCAGTTGTTGAAAAGAGTAAAGAGAATCAGACTTGTAAAGCAATCCTTAAAACTGTGATTTCTCACCTATCATGCATGTTAGAGCATCAAGGGGTTCATGTCATGCGTTTTAGAGCATCAAGGGGTTCATGATATCTTATGCAAAATTGCAAGTTTTTGTGCATTTTCCTGTACAAAGAGTTAACTAAATTCTTAAACTAGTCCCTGATCACTTCTGTGGAATATTAACAACTGCCTCATGCAGTGCTAGAAGTTGCCAACATTCATTGTTACTTTTACTATTGAGAGGTAGCTGGTGCAACAGAAGGAGCACAAAATTTACAGCCATGCACATCAGGAGATGAGCCTGGGCAGGTTACATGTTTACTCAGCAGCAATGGCTTAAAGACTCTAGGTCCAATTCCTTAATTCTTACAATGAAATTTGTAATTCTATTAATAATTATGAGGATTACAAATTAGGAACTCAATTAATAGTAATTCCTCGGTTTCTCCCCTATATTTTTTATGTCATTATAAATTTAAGAGAAATAATAATCTTGAGAATTCAAGATTCTCAAATAAAAAACCTCATTATTTTTCTTAAATTTGTAATGACATAAGATAAAATACAGTAATTTATTTAGAATAATGATTCAAATTGTTAGAAGATTTTTCAACCAATTTTTTACTGTTTTTAAGGATTAGCTTAGTAAAGAGACTTAGGCATATTTCGTGTCTTTATTTAAATTTTGAGAACTCTCTCTAAACTGATTATTTCTGTGTGAAATACCACTAAATCCTTTTTCTCTTTATTATAAAACAGAGTCAAAGAGGTTTTTTTTTTTTTTTTTCTTTCCTGATGTCTAATAAAGGTAGGCCTTGTTTATAAATATAATCCTTGGCTGGAATGAAAATATAGTCTGTATTGTTTTCTTCGGGAATTTGTCCCTTTAAGTTAATTTATAAATTTAATGTGGTCCTTTGACTGTCATGTTATTTAGTAGATAATTTTCTATCTTGAATATAGAACATCTTAAAAAAAAAAAACATTCACAGTCTTCAAGCAGTACATTAGATGTGTGGGATTTGCTGTCTATTAGGAGCCATAGGGAAAATTGGCCAATATATTTATTCATGAAGTACTTGCTAATGTAGGAGGTTCATGTACTTTTAGAGTTGGAACAAAGTTTAAAAGCTATGCTCCAGTTTTTCTACTATGTGTGGAGAGTAATAATGGATCTATTGCTAAGTACTCAGAGTAATAGCTCCCCGTTGTCCATCACATGGCTAGCATTGATGTATTTCTTAGTATATTCTAGTGCTTGTACTTAGTCCATCATTTCATCCTATTAATTTTTACAACCACTCTGTGAGGTAGTTTTATTTCCCCTTTAAAGTTAAAGAAGCAAAAGATTCTAAAAGTTTGTTAAAGGACATTGTATAAAACCACATAACTAGTAAGGGGTAGAACCTGAATTCAAATCTAGATCTTTTTTATTTTAAACTTGTGCTATTACTGCGATCACCATTATCTTAAGTCCACTCTAAATTCTGTCTATTGAAATTGTATGATAAACAAATTATAATGTATTTTTTATGTATTTTACTCTACTTTGTAGGCATGTATTGTAGCTGCAAGCCAACAAAGTGACTGATGACAGTAGCTGTGGATAATTAAAGGGCTAAATTTTTAGTGTATTTTATTTTGCTGTGCCTTGGTATTCAAGAATATGTGACAAAGCTAATGCCTATATTTTCTATCAAGTATGTCAAAGGACCAAATGGGAACTAGCTTGAGTTCAATAGCTTTTATATGTACCATTTTTATGCCTAATATACAAAATCTTTTCTGTTATTCATGAGGAGTCTCCCACATGAATAAAATAATGTCTGTTTCCTTTTTTGATTGAACATTTAACGGTCTATTTAGCTTTGTTCAAATCCTGCTGGATTTGTTTTTATTAATTAATCATTTTATGTTTTATTTTTTCAGTATTGTATGAGTATATGTCACTCATATTTAATTTTATCCCCTTAAAAATAGCTTCTTACACTCAGGCATTTTACCATTTGTGCTGAATAAATTACATTATGAAATATTTTTGTATTGAATGTATTAAATTATAAATTAAAAGCTCTTTGTAACAGAGGTCATCTTTATATTCTAACATTTAATGTGAATGGCTGCATGCTTCTTAAATTAAAAGCACACTGACGGATGAATCCCACGAGCTTCTAGCCAAGTGCATGCCCTTTCCTTGCTTTCTACAACACATTCCTCTTGTCATCCAAGTATGGAAGGACATTGTTTCAGCATATTTAATATTCCCCCTTCTCTCCTCCTCTTCTCTCTCCTTCTCTCTTTTTCTCTCTACATTAATCATTTACTATTGTATTGGCATACAAATATCCTATTATATGTCATATAAAAACAAACAATTTTATATTGGCCTCACATCCTCTTTCTTCTTTTTGCTGTAAAAATCCATGTATGTATTATCAATACTTAGTATTTCCAACTTTGCTTATAATTCTCACTTGAAAGCCATCCCAACTAGGTTTTTACCACTACCACTGCTCTAATGAAGCACTTTTATCAAAGTCTACAATGATTTCTACATGGCAAAATCCATTGCTTGAGTCCTGGTTCTCATCCTAGTTGAACCATCAGTAGTATTTGAAATGGATGACCTCTCCTTATTGAGACATTATTTTCATTGTATTTTTGTTTCAGTCTTCCCCATACTCTACCACTCCTCCTCTGCCAATTGCTTTTCATCTCCCGGAGCTGTGCAAGTTGAAGAGTCTCAGACTCAGGACTCTGGTACCATTTTTGTTCCTCCTACAATTATGCACTTGGTACTGTCATGCAAAATAACAGCTCTATATGCCAACCCCATGTCTATGCCTTCAAAATCTCTACCTGATTATTGCGAGTTCCACAAATGTGTTTATCCAACTGACTAATGAATATTTTCATGCATGTATCTAACACTTATGACAAACTTGACATATCCCATACTGAACTTGATCTTTTAGTTGCTCAGGCCGCACTTGGAGTTTTCCTTCATACCATTTTGCTCTCACATTTCACATCCAAATCCAATAGCAAATTCTGTCTATTCTATCACCAATAGGCAAAATTCAACTTTTTCTTTATTATCTTCATGGTTACCACTCTTGTCCACACTATCTTCATTCATCTTTCACCTAGATTACTTACACAGGCTTCTACCTTATTTTTTTGCTTCTTATAATATATTCTCAACCCATCTGTGAAAAATATTATTTTATACATAAATCAGATGACATTGCTCTTCTTGTTGGAAACCCTTCAAAGACTGACCATGTCACCCACAAAGTAAAAGCCAAAGTCTTTGCTACAGCCTAGAAAACACTATGAGTTCTGGCCATACTACCTCTATGGCATGGTTTGCTACTGTTTTTCCCTTACCCAATCTTCTCTCAGCCATAGTGTGACCTTGCTAATTTTTTGGAATGTTCAGCAAGCTCCCACTATAGTGTTTTTTGTATCTGATATTCACACTGTTTTGAATGCTTTCATCATGTTTTTGTGCAAATATATTTTTCTTAGTAAAGCCATACCAAACTGTCCCACATAAAATATAGCAAGGTACATTCCTGACAGCCACTTTTGTTCTTTCTCTCTTATTTTGTGTTTTCTTGAGTATGTGCCAAAGGCAGGGAACTTGTTTTATTTGCTGTTTTATCACTAGGGACGGGATCATAGTGGGAACTCCATAAATATTTGCTGCCTGCCTGAATGAATGAATGAATACAGTGACTCCCATGTATAATGTTCTTCTGCTCTGCACTGTCAGAGTGGGCCTTCAGGCCGGGGGCAGTGACTCACACCTGTAATCCAGCACTTTGGGAGGCCGAGGCGGGTGGATTAGGAGGTCAGGAGATTGAGATCATCCTGGCTAACACGGCGAAACCCTGTCTCTACTAAATAAACAAAAAAAATAGTCGGGGGTGGTGGCAGGTGCCTGTAGTCCCAGCTACTGGGGAGACTGAGGCAGGAGAATGGTGTGAACCCAGGAGGCGGAGCTTGTAGTGAGCCAAGATCATGCCACTGCACTCCAGCCTGGGCGACAGAGCGAGACTCTGTCTCAATAAAATAAAATAAAATACAGTAAAATAAAATAAAATACAAGAGTGGGCCTTCAGTGAAGTTTGAGCAATCACCTGATTGTCTTAGATATAGACGCTTTGGGCTGGTCCCTAGGTTGCTCCCTGTTAAATTGAATCTGCTCCTATATCTTATTTTTGGCCAAATATATTGTAATTCTGATTCCATTCTTGGACTCATTTTTTCCATCACTTCTCTGGTATCACACTCTGTGCCACAAATAACATGACATGGAATCATCTGTAATGGCCTTAATGGCTATCTACTAATAAGATTTCACTGCTTCCCTATTAACAGCTACTGACTTCATACACAGCTACAGGAGTAAGTCTAAACTGGTCAAAGATAATCATTGTAAGATTATTTAGATGGCCACTGTGATTGCTGCAGTTAATGTAGGGCCAAGTTGTTATGCTCACGGCATTTACAAAGCAGCGATGATCATTTCAGAATGAAGTTTAGGATATTGCCTAAAGATTTAGGCATATAGACAGTCTCCTTCTACATAATGTGGTTGATGTTGATGAAGTCTGCTACTACTGCTGTCTTTTAGTACACGCCTGGGAAATACAACCAAATGATGAAATTAGCAAATGAGAAAAAACTGGAATGCTGAAGAAATGAGCCAATGCCCTTATTAAACTAAACTTGAATTTTCAGTTCCTTGATGAAATGAGTCTCCCTGAATACTTAAGCAAAAATCAGGTTGTTTTATGTTTTGTTTTGTTATTATTACTATATCATTTTCTGCTAAAAAATCATATTAAAATATGCTCTCATTAATTTCAGACTACTCAAGGGCATGTAACTATTGTAACTGGCAATTTAGAAGCCAGCTGCTATTCCTGGCCAAGCACATCCAGGAAAAACAATAACAACTCATGTTAAGGCTATTTGGAAGGAAGAGAGGGAAATAGAAGGGAGGAGAGGGGAGGGGAGGGGAGGGGAGGGTAGAGGACTGGGAGGGGAAGGGACGGGAAGGGAGGGGAGAAAATGGAGACTTTCCAAGGGATCATAATATACAGAAATTAAAATTTTGGATGTATGTCCTTCAAAATGAAAAAGAATCTAGCTATTATATCATAGCCTTTTTAGAAATTTTCCAAGGAAGAAAAGATTAGAAACTTAATTTACAACCAATTTGATTGACTTTTCCCAAAAATAATTATAGACATTGTATACAGATACAGATGCTCCTCAATTTTTGATGAGGTTACATTTTGATAAACTCATTATAAATTAAAAATAAGTTATAATGCATGTAATATACCTAACCTATCTAACATCACAGTAGGGTTTCTACTGAATGCATGTGGCTTTCACTCCATGGTAAAGTCAAAAAATTGTAAGTGGAACAATTGTGGGGTCTATCTGTTGTAATAACCATGTTTAATTGTGTTTCCTCAGTCAAACAAAATGATGTTCAAAATTCTTAACATATTGGAGATACTGAGATACACATAACTTAATCTCATTTGGAGCCTGATACAGTCTTTCTTCAAAGCCAGATATTACAGAGCTGTGTGAGAGAGACCAGGTTTTTAGATACCCCTGAATTGAAATGTCTAAACTCATTATTTATTGTTTGTCTTTAATTGTCATAAAGTACATATAATATAAAATATACCACATAATCATTCTGTGTATAGTTCAGTAGCATTAAATGTATTTACATTGTTGTACAAAGATCACCATTATCCATCTCCAGAACTCTTCTTGCAGAACTGAAACTCTGAGTCTCTAGATACAGGACATACTTTTAATCACGTTGACCTATGAACAATTATAAATATATATCAACACATTGTAAAAATATATGTGTGTATTTATGTGTATATATATATATCTCCCTTGTAGATATATATGTATATATGTAAATATGTATCTGTATATATAAATATATATGTGTACACATATAAATATGTGTGTGTATGTTTGTGTGTATATGTGTGTGTGTGTGTGTGTATAGAGAGAGAGAGAGAGAAACAGAGAGTGAGAGAGCCAATACTGAAATAATTAAGTAGATGTGGCCAGGCATGGTGGCTCATGTCTGTAATCCCAGCACTTTGAAAGGCCGAAGTGGGAGAATCACTTGAGCCCAGGAGTTTGAGAACAACCTGGTCAACATGTCAAAAACCCCTCTCTACTAAAAATACAAAAAGTAGCCGGGTTTGTTGGCATGTTCTTATAATTCAAGCTCTTCAGAAGGCCAAGGCAATAGAATCGCTTGAACCTGGGAAGCAGGTTCTGCACTCCAGCCTGGGTGACAAAGTGAGACTCTGTCTCAAAAAAAAAAAAAAAAAAAAAAAAAAAAAAAAAAGAAAGAAAGAAAGAAAGAAAAAAGTTCTAGATGTGACCAATATCCAATAAGCATTAATCATATAAACACCATTTTATCCTGTTTATGTGAAAGTATAAACAGATACATGAGGGGCAGAGAGCACAGCTGGATTAAGCAGTTGTTTACTATGATATTAAAAGTAATATCTTTTATTATTTGGTTTGTGTAGTAGAGTTCAGGGTGATTTTTACTTTCTTTATTGTATGCTTTTCTATTGGGAGAGGTTTTTTGTTTTTGTTTTTTTTCTAAATTCAGAATAAGCAAGTATTATTTTCATAAATGGAATGAAGTTATTTTTAAAAGAAAATAATCTTACTGATGGTAGCATCATGCTGGCTGGCTCAGGGAGGCACAGGCGATCATGGCAGGAGTGACCGCCTTAGCAGCAGGGGCGCTGGTGGGACGTCTGTGCCCTGTTTCCCTAAGACAGCCAACTGGGCTACCCCAACCTTAGCGCGGCTGGGCGAGACCTGTTTCTAAGCCCAGAGACTCCGCCACAGCCTCAACCTCCCTCCCCACCGTGCCTTAGAGCCCACAAGCACCTGGCAGAAGGCGCAGCCAGGACTCGTGGTATCGACCCCGACAGCTGTGTCACCTGCATCTCGCCCACTATTGCTGCAAGGAAAATGCAGAGAGGAGGCAGGCAGTCCCCAGGGCCTGCTGCTAGCTGGGCCCAGGTGGTGCCATGTTTCACAGAGCTGATGGGAGCCGGGGACAAGCAGGAGCTACCCTTTTTTTGCTAAGAGCTGAACACTCATCAGTACATCCTGATCATGGAGAGGAGCTACCCACTGTGGGTCTCCTCTGAGCTGTTCTGTGGTGCAGTAAAGCTCCTCTTAGTCTTGCTCACCCTCCACTTGTCTGCATACCTCATTCTTCCTGGACGCAAGACAAGAACTTGCGACCCACCAAATGGCAGGGCTAAAAGAGCTGAACACAAACAGGGCTGAAGCAGGCCCCTGGCATGCCAGACCTAGGAGCTCGTCAGGTCGTGGCTGTGACACCCTCTGTAGAGCTCTGCAGTCCTTGACATCTCCAAGACTCTGGACGCCACTGCGTTTCCGGGTGTCAGTCATAGAAGCTGCTTATTACCTGATCCAGTCACAGCCTTGCAGGGAGCTGGTGCCCCGTGCCATTGCCCCATGCTGTGGCCTGAAGGTGCCCACCACACTGCAGCTGGCATGCCTGGCTGCATGCAGTGGCTGGACCCCATTTTTGCCCACACACCCCTTGACACTCTGCTCTTGGCTTGCCCTTGGCAGGTGTTGATCTGGGCCAATAGTGGGAGCCGAGTGCAGCCTGCCAGGCTGAGTGGGCGGAATGAGCCCAGTGATCCAGAGCAAAATTCAGGCAAAGGTGCCACTGGCCACAGAGGTTTCTGGCTGGTGCAATGACACCTTAAGGATCTCGTCACATTGACATGCATTCTCCATTGTTTTAGATATTAAGGAAGTATTAAATTAAAAAATGGTTTGAAATGAATACCTGCTTCCAACAGCATGGGAAGTTAAAGGTTGTTGCAGAGTGAAAGTTACATCCAAATAAAATAGGAATTAACTTGGGCTCAGTTGTGTGATTAATGATTATAATTTTAATCAGAATTCAGAGGAGAGAAAGATCAGTATAGAACAGAGTATTGAAACAAGGGTTCATGCAGAAAGCAAGGTTATATCTTGCGACCTTTGGTATTGTGATCTAATAGTCCAGTATGAAGTATATGATAAATTCCAACTGATACACTGAATGAAAAGATTTTCCAGTGCATCAATTACACGAGTGAATATCTAGACAGGAACTTGAATAATTGCATGTCTGAAGACGTTAACAGAAATAGAAAAGTATCATTTTATTCTTGTGTTTGTTACATGTTGATATTTGGAGAAAGAAAAGGCCAAATATTTAATTATTGTCATCTTATTACACTAACCACCATTTATTTTCCCAGGTGTCAATCTTGTAACATATATATGATCTCAATATTGGGGTATTAAATTCCCTTGAAACACCCATCATTTATGTTTATTCTCTTAGCTATTTGTTTTTCTTCTTGTCATCTCTGTATTGTAAAGAAGATAGTGAAAGAGATTTATGTCTGACTGAATTTTAGCATCTGTTCTCTCCTCCCATTATGTTGCTGTTCTATATGTAGTACTGTGCCTGAAAAATGGCCCCTGTCAGCAAGAAAAATTGCATAGCAATATGATCTAATATATTTCTCTTTTTCTTGAGGCAGAGATCTTTCTCGTAACTGTAGTACATGACATGTTTATTGTAATGCAATTAACACTTTAGGAAACTACCAGTAATTAGCAGAATTATTTAATATGGGCCCAATAATTGAGAATCTACCTTTCTTTTCTAGAGGTTCTAAGAGATATTTTATCTTAACTGACAATAAATGAGTTCATAAGAAGGAAAATTTCCATTAAATTATGGGCAGGGTTGTTAGTGTCTTAACTGGCAAAACCAGGTCATAATGCAAAAGTATATGCACCTCACCCTTTACAAATACCCTGTGTACACAAAACAAAAATTTCCAACCTTTGTCCTTTGAGCAGGAATGGTGAATTTAATACAAAAACCTGAAGTTTTTCCATACTGGTGGAAAATAAAAGTCATTTTGTTGTTGTTGTTGTTTGGATGGCAAATGATCTCATTAAATAATTGAAGGTGGGGACTTGCACAGAATGTGAAATCTCCATATTTTTGAGGGCTGTCACTCACAATCCCCCAGAGAGCCAAGGTGGTTGTGGAGTTGAGATCAGTTGGCTTCCTGAGTATGGACCGTGCGTGGTGTGCACAGAGGCTATGGTGACATTCTGCAAATTGCCATATGGCCTCAGCCAGCCTCTTTGCCGCTTTGTCGCTGCATCCACAGTCAGGGGTGGGAGTCATATGAGTACCTTATGACTACAGGTTTAATCTCACTATTGAATGTTTGTTTATCTTTTCTTAAACTTGCTAGTGTCCTAGGTAAATAAGCACAATTTGAACAGAAAGTGTGCAAATGTTGGAGAAAAGTGACACCAGCAAAGACAACTTGAGGAGAGAGGTAGGCAAATAATTAGCTTTCCCCTTCTAGGTAAGTGCTGTGTAAGACAGCACAAAATGAGGCCAGAGCATAGTTTCCAGCACATAGAGTATTAAAGGAAAGGATAAATGAATGGATACTATTAGCTTTATGCCTTACAGCATAAACAGCAAATAATTTTCTATCCTTCAAGTCCAAGGCATTTTCTTTCTGCATTTCAAGTACAGGGTAACGATTCTCAGCTAGGGGCTATCCTATTAAAAACACATAGAAAGATTTTGGCAAAGTGCATATCCCTGGAGTGAGTTAGGATCGAATGGATTAGAAGTTGCGAAGAGGCCAGTTGTTTGTGGAATGAAAAATGTACCAGTTATTCTGATACCCACCTTCTGTTCACACAGCCTCACTGGTGAGAATGCTTGATTAAACAAGATAGCTTCAGACAACATTCTATCTTTAGGAATAAATTAGAATCTGAAAAACAGACAAACAACACATAGCAAAACAACTTTTCTTTCAGCTGGTTTTGGTGTGCCTCACTGTGCCTTTAGAGAACTGGGCTTATGAGAGCACCTACAATGCTGATTTGAAATTTTTTATTATGTCTGCCTCTTAGACTAAACTGCAAGTGTTCAGCTCACACACAAAAACAGAATCCATTAATAAACTAAATAAGCCCCATAAAACATCTCATTAAATTTTTTGTTTTAAGGCATTTACTTCTGAGGGGTAAAAAGTTGACATAACCTAATTCAAAAGTGTTTACCTCTTAAGAGGTGGCATTTAGATACAGAGAGGTAAACAATTCATTAATGCATTTACCATTTTTGATATGTGTACAGCTATTAAACAGTTTATAGAATGTAGTTTTTAAAAAAGTGCTGCTTTCAATGTAAACCAGAATTTGTTATTAATCAAAATGCTGTACATAATTTTATGTTTGTATTTGATGATTGCTGGCTTTTTATCTTTTATACTCTTTCCAGTCTATCCACATACAATACATATAGAAGTGACTTTAAAATTGCTTGCTTCTCTCTAAGGTAAGAATAATTACATTAATTTTAGGGTTTATTCTAAAAACTGTTTCACAAATAAATAATCTAGCACTTTTACAACCTCATCAGAATCAAACTAGACATGAACTCAGGCAAGAGACTCTACCCTAACCACAAAAGAATAGATAAAGCATCTTATATTTCAGTCAAATGTCTACCCCTCAGGATATTGAGGAGAAGATTATATTAAATATTTGTAATCTTATCTATAATTACTTTGTTTAGGAGCATAAGTAAGAATACTTAGGAGAAACAAAGTTGTTCATGTTATAAAAATAAAGTAATTTTATTACACGTGTTTGTTAAATCTGCTGAGGTTAGACTACTGCTTTAGTCTGAAAGTTTGTGTACCTCCAAAATTTATATGTCGAAATGTAATCATTAATGTGACAGTATTAGGAGGTAGAGCCCTTAGGAGGGTGGAACTCTCATAAGTAAGATTAGTTTCCTTATTAAGCAGACCCCAGAGAGCTGTCTTGCCCCTTCCACCATGTGAGAACAGTTTCAAGGTGCTACCTGTGAAACAGAAAGTGAGCGCTTACTAGACATTGAATCTGCTAGTACCTTGGTCTTGGACTTCCCAGTCTCCAGAACTGTGACACAGAGATTTTCTGTCATTTATTAGTTACCTAGTTTATGATTTTTTTTTAAAGCAGCCTAAATGGAGTAGAGCAACTACAATATACTAAACTGCAATCTTGTGGGCAGAAGGAATTAACTTATAATACTGCTAATACTGGTCATTTGAGAAGAAAAAGTGACTGTGATGGAATTTGGCAGAATAGTTAGGTTGACAGATTACATGCTATTATAGTGTATGTAGCTGATAAAATAAGTTATGTGTTAAATATAATACATACGTATCATAATCTAATTGGTATTTTTACTTACACACACTCACATGCAGAATTCCAATGTTACCGCATCCATAACAATTGTTTTCTTATCAAAGTAGTCATTAACATCAGAATTTCAAAACCCACAAAATCATTGAATTAAAAACTGGGAGATGCCTTATAAAACAGTTAATTAAACACCAGCATTTTATTGATGTTGAAAGGTGTATAGAGATGTTAAGGAAGTTGGCCACATGACCAAATAAACTGTAATTTAATGGACAGTAATCATATGTATTAGAACTTTAACGACATATAATATGATTTGGAACATAAAAAGTAAAGGAGGAGATTGTCATAATTATTTGAAAGTATCTGTTTGCTTTTTCCATTAGTTTGGCATTTTTGTTTGTTGGAATTACAGGGTATTTATACATTTGGCAAATGCTTTAACCTTTTCTCCAGGTTCCCTATGGCTGTGTAATCATGTTTTCCTTCCTTCCACTTGTCCTGTCCTTGAATATGCACTGGCAGACTTTTGTTGGCAGTGGTGTAACATTTGATTTGAATGTCTTTGTGTTACACAACACATATTCCAATCCACTCCTCCCAGAGGTCATGTCTCAATGTCCCTCTGGGTTTGGTGCTAACTCTGTGTCCCCTGACAGTCATCGCTCTGCACACTGATGCCAGTTATTCTTCCAGTAATTGGTGTAGTTCACATATCAGGAGTGTGTCCCCATTAATTTCTGTCTTTTGAGAAACTAAAAATAAGTAAAAGCCTTAGAAAGGATTAGTTATAAATTTTAAAATTATGTGTGTATATGATATACAGTGTTTTGCAAAGAGCACATTTTCTGGATGAAAGTTTTTACCACCTGAAAAGTAGGGATTAGAATGTTTACCATGTACACCTTTATGAAGAACAGAGACAACGAACAGCACTCAGCCAGGGCTCAAAGACTAGCAGATCTCTGTCTCTGTACCCTTTTCTTCTCCCATTGCTGCCTTTCCCCCTCTTTTTTAAAATGTATTCACTTGTGCTTTCTGAGTGCAGTGAGTTGTGCAGTAATTAGCACAAGAACATCAGAGAGCAGCAGAATGAAGGGCGGATTGATGGCAATAGCAAATGGCTGCAGTGGTGTTTAGCAACTACATTATTGGTGTGAGGTCATGAAGGCCTGGCTACAGCAAGGGCAATGGAAATGGAAGGCTGAAGGGAAAACTGTGAGACAAAATGCAGAGAGAAAGCTAGCAAGGCTTCAAGTTTAACAAGAGAAAGGTTCTATAATTTAGAATACTGTTTAGATAAAGAATATAAAATAGAGATTAGAGAGAAAACAAGGCTTGTTGTGTCTATGTTTTCCTTTGAACAAATATTTTTTAGTGTCAACATGTACAATTCCCCCCTCCATGCTACAGGGAGACAATAATAAATAAGGCAAAGAAATCCTTGCCTTCATGTACCTTGTATTCAATGTCAGGTGTCCTCAAACATCTATTGTAAAGGGCCAGATAGCAGATAGTTAGGATTCCATGGGCATAGATCTCTACCTTTGTAGCACTAAATCAGCTGACAAGATTTTTCAATTAAATTTTTGTTTATAGACACTAAAATTTAATTGTATATAATTTTCATGAAGATACCATGAAATACTATTCCTCTGTTGATTTTTTTTCTCTCAACCAGTTAAAAATACACAAAAACTCTGTTGTCCACAGGCCACTGAAAAGCAGGAAGTGGGATGGATTTACCAGGCAGCGCTAGTGTGATAACCTGGATTCTGCATTCCGCACGAGAAGTTTGATGAGCTCAGAAGGAGTTTGAATGCTGTGGGACGCTCTTGTCTAGAAAACATTTGGAAGAGTAGAAGCAGAGGAGGAAGGGACAGGATTTGGGGTTACACATGCAGAGTTAGAAATCAAGCACAGAAGTGTTCCAAGCACAGAAAAGGAGGTTAAGTACAGACAAAGAAAGAGAGCAGCTGAGTACTGGGACTTAAATTTTCACTAGAACTTAGAAAACCAACTGATTTGCATTCCAATTAAAATCAAAATAGATCCCAGGGAAGGAAAAATCAGGCTAATGTTTTATAGAGAAGAAAAAATAATTTTTGAAAGTAAGACATATAATTTGATATCAAGCAATTCACTCAGAGATCAATACTATTTAAGACAATTTTAAATTCATGTTATTTTTTGCTTTCAACCTCTCATAGTGCCACATGAAAACACATCAAAAACATCAAAAGAGAGGGAAAAACAGCATCACCCTGGGCTGCTGAGCACTCTGATCTATATTTTAGACCTTAGAATAAAATTGAGAAAATCTAGCATATCATAAAGTATTTCTGAAAAAGAATCAGTTAACTCTTTACTATATTTTTGAGAACATCATTTCCATCCTAATATTTTTCATTATTTCAGCATAGATACCTGTGTAATTTTTAAATTATTGGTTTATTAAATTTTTTTGTGATATTCTTTATTACCATATAATTGCTTATTCAATGTTATCTGAAAGTATTAATTTGTTCATGATGTTTATTCAATTTTGTAGTCATTTTAGACATGCCCTTCTCCCTCTTTCTCAATATATAAATTGTTTGTAAATCTGTAAACAGTACTCATTAATGCTGATCTAACATTGTAGAGGTTGTGGCCCTGCTGGTTAGTACATACACTCACTCCTCTTAAATAATCAGTAACCTCTGTCACCCTGAGTTTAACTGAAGGCCAGTAGAAAAGTAATATAAAAGTCTGAATTTCAAAGAATCTTTTCTTGGCTGAGAGCTACCAGTGCCAGAGGTAAAAGTAAAATATGTTATATTCATCTCATCTTTTTAGATGTGTTTTCCCCTTCTGAAGTAGTTTCGGAAAATAATGGAGGAGATGAATGGAAAAGAGTATACAAGGAAAATTTGAGTAAAACCAATGTTAAAAATTAAAAATTCAACAGAATTCTTATAAAGCCCATTACTAACTTACAGTTACTTTTAAGACTGACTTAAATATAATTACGAGAAAATCATCTTCCACTTAAAAAGTTAGAAACATCAAGTTTGAAAACTCTACATGTTACTTAAGATTTACATAATACATTCTGCAGTCATCACTGGACAAATGATGACTGAAGTGATAGTTGTGACTTGAGGCCTAATTATATCTTTCTTGCCAAAGGTCACTGTGAGCTTTGAGTCTATCATGAATGCAACTTCTTGCAAAGAACACATCATCTATAAAAACCCTGATGCCATATTTCTAATCTTCCCTGACTCTTGCACTATTGGGACATTATATCTTCTAGAAAATTTGTAGTTCTCTTGAAGACCTCAATATAAATCCACACTGACACCAACACCTTTGGCTGAGAATCATGACCAAGTCATGATTCTAGGTTTGCAGTCTGTGGAGTTGAGCCAACGAAGTCTGATTTATGCCTAATTGGAAAGAGGTGCTCACTTCAGTTGCCAAAGAAAGCACAAATAAAAGGAAAAAATATATATATATAATATATATAATATAATGATAATATTATATATAATATATATAATATAATGATAATATTATATATATATATAATATAATGATAATATTATATATAATATATATAATATAATGATAATATTATATATTATATATATAATATAATGATAATATTATATATATTATATATAACATAATGGTAATATTACATATATAATATATATAATATAATGATAATATTATATATATAATTTAAAAAAATTATTTAGCTAACAAATAAATCCTTTTCTGGTATGCCACATGTTTCCTTTTGTAAATTTAAATCATCATTGTTTCATCTCACTTTGATATAAACCTTTATGTTACCACCTAAAAGCCTCTCTTTCTTTGAAGCACATTTGAAAGAGAAGCTTAGGACATATTCTAAAGATTTACCAAAGTAAAACAGTTTTTAATAAATTTGGATTAATTAATTGCCAATATGGATAAAGGATTTATTTGTTTAAAAAACCCCCCACAAAACTGTTGGTTTCCAACAAAAAAACTACAGATACTCTGTATGTATGTATGTATGTATGTATGTATGTATGTATGTATGTATGTTTGAGATGGAGTCCCACTCTGTTGCCCAGGCTGGAGTGCAGTGAGGTGATCTCGGCTCACTGCAAGCTCTACTTTCTGGGTTCACGCTATTCTCCTGCCTCAGCCTCCTGAGTAGCTGGAACTACAGGCTCTCAACACCACGCCAGGCTAATTTTTTGTATTTTTAGTAGAGACAGGGTTTCACCGTGTTAGCCAGGATGGTTTCGATCTCCTGAGCTCGTGATCCGCCCGCCTCGGCCTCCCAAAGTGCTGGGATTACAGGCGTGAGCCACCGTGCCCAGTCAAAAATCTACAGATTTTTAAGGAAGGATTTATTATATATTTCTTATAAATATAATTAATATTTGTTATCCCAAATTATCTTATTATTATATTTTAAATTCCTTGAGATGAGAAGATTAGCAATATCCAGCTTTATTATACTAATACACTTCATCAGTTACCAAAATATCAAACAAAAATAAGTATGGGAAGGTTTCATTTGATCTATTACAAGACCAAACATCTAGGAGGCAGACAAAATTATAGAATATCCTCACTACCCTTAAGAGAGAAACCATTCATGCCTCATAAGAGGTACTGTGCTTTTACATTAAGGCTGGATATTTTTATAAGAGCAGGCTCTTAAATGCAACCTGTTTAATCTCTTAGGTCTAATTTAAAAAAACAAATATTATTTTTTGGGAAAGACTTAACTTTTGTTTATAAGATCAGAGCTTTTAATGTTAAATTCAAACCTGTTTAATCTCTTAGGTCTAATTTTAAAAAACACAAATATTATTAATTTTGGGGAAAGACTTAACTTTTGTTTAGCATAACCTGCTTGCTACAATATGCCATAAACATTTTAGGCCATATATTATGTACACAAACAAAAAATTTCAGTGATAGGAATTTTAGAGGAATCAAAAACATACCTATTGTGATGGATAAGTTTATGTGTCAATTTGACTGGGCCATGAGAGAGCCAGATATTTGGTTAAAGATTATTCTGAGTATGTCCATTAGGGTGTTTCTGGATGTGATTAACACTGTACACTGTTGTCAGTATATTGAGTAAAGCATATTATCTTTCTCAGTGTGGGTGGCTCTGGACACCAGCTATGATGGTTCTCAGTCCTTTGAACTTGAACTGGAACTATACTATCTGTTCTCTTACATGTCCAGCTTCATGACTGTGCATCTTAGGACAGCCTGCATTACAGATTATAGTGTATTCTAATACCTTATAACAAATATTTTTCTCTCTCTCTCATATATATATATATATATATATATATATATATATATATATATATTTTTTTTTTTTTCCTCTGGAGAACACAGACTAATGCACATATTTTAAGACTTACCAAATATATTTTATTTAATTATATTTATTAATTAAATATTAGTTAATGATTATTAACAAATATTAATAATTATTTAATGAGGAATTGAATGCTCCCCATGAAGAGGATCTCAGAAACATTTTGAGTATTTCTAAGAGTATGTAATTTAGAGATTGTCCAAAGAACTATGGAACTAGGAGCGGACCTTGATGGAGGATAATAGCCACATTGTTTCACAGGGATATGTTTATCTCGCCTATGTGCTCCTAAACAGAAAACTCAATTTAAGAAAGAGGACTGAAATCAGATACTTAAAATTATACATCTATTTTAAAACTCATTCACTATTTTATTTTATTATTCCTTTGGTTATCACGGTACAGGGAGTATATGGTTACATGAGTAAGTTCTTTTGCAGTTATTTGTGCGATTTTATTTTTATTTATTTATTTATTTATTTTGAGACGGAGTCTCACTCTGTTGCCCAGGCTGGAGTGCAGTGGCATGATCTCGGCTCACAGCATCCTTGGCTTCCTGGGTTCAGTGCTTGTCCCACCTCAGCCTCCCGAGTAGCTGGGATTACAGGCGCCTGCCACCACGCCTGGCTAATTTTTGTATTTTTAGTAAAGACGGGGTTTCGCCTTGTTGGTCAGTCTGGTCTCGAACTCCTGACCTCAGGTGATCTGCCCGCCTCGGCCTCCCAAAGTGCTGAGATCACAGGTGTAATCCCATGTCCGGCCGATTTGTGAGATTTTAGTGCACCCATTACCCGAACAGTATACACTGCACCGTATTTGTGGTCTTTTATCCCTTGTCCCCCTCCCAGTCTTCCCTGACAAGTCCCCAAAGTCCACTGTGTCATTCTTATGCCTTTGCGTCCTCATAGCTTAGCTCCCACATATCAGTGAGAGCATACGATGTTTGGTTTTCCATTCTTGGGTTACTTCAGTTACAGTAATAGTCTCCAGTCTCATCCAGGTCACTGCAAATGCTGTTAATTCATTTCTTTTTATGGCTGTGTAATATTTCATCATATATATATATATACACCAGTTTCTTTATCCACTCATTGATTGATGGGCACTTAGGTTGGTTCTAAGATTTTGCAAGTGTAAATCGTGCTGCTGTAAACATGCGTGTGCAAGCATCTTTTTTGAATAATGACTTATTTTCTTCTGAGTAGGTACCCAATAGTGGGATTGCTGGATCAAATTGTAGTTCTACTTTTAGTTCTTTAAGGAATCTCCACATTGTTTTCCATAGTGGCTGTACTAGTTTACATTTCCACCAGTACTGTAGAAGTGTTCCCTGTTTACCACATCCACACCAACACCTACTCTTTTCAGATTTTTTGATTATGGCCATTCTTGCAGGAGTGAAATGCTATTGGATTGTGGTTTTGATGTGCATTTCCCTGATCATTACTGATGTTGAGTGTTTCTTCTGTTTGTTGTCCATTTGTGTATTTTCTTTTGAGAATTGTCTATTCATGTCCTTAGCCCACTTTTTGATGGCATTGTTTGTGGTATTTTTTACTGATTTGTTTGAGTTTGCTATAGATTGTGGATATTAGTCCTTTGTCAGATGTATAGATTGCGAAGATTTTTTCCCACTCAGTGGGTTGCCAGTTTATTCTGCGGACTGTTCCTTTTGCCATGCAAAAGCTCTGTAGTTTAATTAGTTTGTTTTTATTGCATTTACTTTTGGGTTCTTGGCCATGAAATCCTTGCCTAAGCCAATGTCTAGAAGGATTTTTCCAATGTTATCTTCTAGAATTGTTATCATTTCAGGTCTTAAGTTTAAGTATTTATTCATTGATGGACACTTTGGTTGATTTCATAACTTCCCTGTTGTGAACAGTGCTGCAATTAACATGGGAGTGCAAGTATCTCTTTGACATACTGATTTCAGATCTTTTGGCAAAATACCCAGAAACTGAATTGTTGGTTCTTATAGTAATTATATTTTAATTTTTGGAGGAAATTCCATACTGTTGTCAATAATGGCTGTCCCAATTTTCATTTTGACCAGCAGTATACAAAGTTTCCCCTTTTTTTACATCCTCACCAACACTTGTTATTTTTTTATTTTCTTGATAATAGTCATTCTAATAGGTGTGAAGTGATATTTCATTTTGCTTTTAATTTGCCTCTCCCCAAAGAATAGCAATGTTGAGCATTTTGTATGTATATTAGCCATTTCTATGTCTTCTTTTGAGAAATATTTATTCTTTTCTTGCCCGTTTTAAAAGTATTTATTTATTTGTATAAATTTTAGGGGTACAAGTACAGTTTTGTTACATAGGTATATTCTGTAGTGGTGAAGTCTGGGTTTTTAGTGTAACAGTCACCCAAATGGCGTACATTTTACCCATTCGGTAATTTCTCATCCCTCACGTTCCTCCCCCGCGTCCACCATTCCGAATCTCCAACAACTATTATTCCACACCTTATGTTCATGTGTACACATTACTTGGCTACCACTTATAAGTGACCATATGCTGTATTTGACTTTCTGATTCTGAGTAATTTCACTAAAGATAATGGCCTTCAGTTCCATCCACATTGCTGCAAAAGATATTATTTCATTCTTTTTTATTTTTGACTAGTATTTATATTTTCTTTTACCAATCATCCATTAATGGACACTTAGGTTAATTCCGTACCTTTGCTATTGTGAACAGTGCTGCGATAAACATACCAGTGTAGGTATCTTTTTGATATAAAGATTTATTAGCCTTTGGATAGATACCCAGTGGCAGGATTGCTGGGTTGGATGCTAGTTCTATTTTTAGTTCTTTGAGAAATTTTTAAATTGTTTTTTATAGAGTTTTTCTAATTTACTTTCCACCAACAGTGTATAAGCATTCCCTTTTCACCACATCCTGACCAACATTTGTTATTTTTTGTGTTCTTGATAATAGGCATTCAGACTGGTGTATGACGTTGTCTCATTGTGTTTTTAATTTGCATATCTCTGATGATTAGTGATCTGGAGCATTTTTACAAATACTTAGCCATTTGTATGTCTTCTTTTGAAATATGTCTAGTCATGTCCTTTGCTTGCTTTTTAATGCAATTATTGAATTTTTGTTGTTGTTGCTCTTGAATTATTAGAGTTGCTTGTAAATTCTGAATGTCAGTTTTCTGTTGGAAGCATAGTTTGAATATATTTTCTCCCTTTCTGTAGGTTGCCCGTTTACTCTGTTAATTATGTCTTTTGCTGTGCAGAAGCCTTTTAGTTTAATTAAGCCTCACTTGTCTATTTTCATTTTCATTGCTTGTGCTTTTGAGGTTTTAGCTGTAAATTCTTTGCTTAGACAAATGGCCACAAGATTTTCTTCTAGTATTTTTACAGTTTCAGGTCTTACATTTAAGTCTTATACATCTTGAGTTGATATTTGTATGTGGTGAGAGATAGGAGTCCAGTGTTGTTCTTCTGTATATGGCAATT
Source organism: Rhinopithecus roxellana (assembly GCF_007565055.1). Classification (NCBI taxonomy): domain Eukaryota; kingdom Metazoa; phylum Chordata; class Mammalia; order Primates; family Cercopithecidae; genus Rhinopithecus; species Rhinopithecus roxellana. The sequence goes on along the minus strand of NC_044550.1, from coordinate 92,686,101 downwards.
AAATTTTCCCAGCACCATGTATTCAAAAGCATGCTCTTGCCCCAGTATATGGTCTTGTTGACTTTTTTTAAAGAACAGTTGGTTGTAGATAGATAATCAGCTGTTTTTTTTTTTTTTTTTTTTTTTTTTTTCTGGGTTCTTTATTCTGTTCTATTCAACTTTGCTTTTTTTTTTTTTTTTTTTTTTTTTTTTGCCAGTATCATGCTGCTTTGGTTACTATAGTTTGTAGCGTAACTTGAGGTCAGGTAATATGATGCCTCTAGCTTTGTTCTTTTGCTTAGAATAGCTTTGGCTATTTGGGTCCCTTTTTGGTTCCATATGAATTTTAGAATTGTTTTTTCTAATTCTGTGAAAAATGATGTTGGTGTTTTAATAAAGATTGCATTGCATCTGTAGATTTCTTTGGGCAGTCTGGTTATTTTAATGATGTTATTTATCTTAATTCATGAGCATGGGATGTTTGTTCATTTATTTGTCATGTACACTTTCTTCCATCAGCATTTGGCAGTTTTCCTAGTAGAAATTTTTCATCTCCTTAGTTACATATATTCCTAGGCATATAATTTCTTTTTAGCTATTATGAATGGAATTGCCATCTTAATTTGGCTCTAAGCTTAGCTTGATTGTTATTGGAGTATAGAAATACCATTGATTTTTGCAGGTTGATTTTATATCCTGAAAGTTTACTAAATTTATTTATCAAACATAAGTGTTTTTCAGAACAGTCTTTAGCATTTTCTAAGTATAAGAGCATCTCCATTTCTAAATCGGATTATTTGTTTATTTCTATAGAGTAGTTTGAGTTTCTTATACATTTTGGATGTTAATCTCTTATCAGATATACAGCTTGCAAATATTTTCTTCCACTCTGTAGGTTGTCTCTTCAACAATTGACGGAGTTTATTGTTTCCTTTATTGTGTAGAAGTTTCTGGTTTTGTTGTAATCTCATTTGTCTATTTTTGCTTTTATTGCCTGCACTTTTGGGGTCAAACCTAAAAACTCATTGCTCAGACCAATTTCATGTATTTTTTCCCCTATATTTCCTTCTAGTACTCTTATAGCTTGAAGTCTAATGTTTAATTAAGTCCTTAATATATTTTGAGTTGATTCTTTAAAATTTGTGAGTATATGGTATGAGATAAAAGTCCAGCTTTATTCCTTTTATACTGATATCCAGTTTTCTCAACACCATTTACTTGATATGAATTTAATCTTATTAAATTTGTTGAGACTTGTCTTCTGTCCTAACATGATCTTTCCTGGAAACTTTTTTTTGTCTGCTCTTGAGAAGAATTTTGCTGTTGGAATGAATGTTCTGTTTATGTCTGTGAAGCGCATTTGATCTAAAGTATTCTTCTAGTCTAATGTTTTCTTATTAATTTTTGTGTGGATAGTCTGTCCATTATCGAAAGTGGTAAATCGAAGTCCCCTATGATTATTGTATTGCAATCTGTCTCTTCCTTCTCTTTCTTTAATATTTGTTTTATATATTTAGTTGCATCACTGTTGGTTGGGTGCATAATTTTCATTTATTTTCTGTTTATAATTTATTTTAGTAAGTGATTTGCTCATTTTTTGCATTTAATCTTTTTTATGACTCAAAGAAATATATTCAAAACTACAAGTCTTTTTACTTTGGGCTGTAGCTTTGGATAAAGAGCTTTAAACAAAGCACAATGTTTGCACAATGCTATTTAGTTAAGCAATACATACAAAAATTATCTCTACTTTCTATGTAATTTTCCCTTAATAACGGAATAAGTTACAACTTTGTTTAATTTCTATGTCAGCCAAATATCAGGACATATGTAAATTATATACACTTGCTTAGGCAATTTTAATTAAAGCTATTAGAAAAAATAAGATAATTAACATTACATATGGGAATGCATAATTATCTTCTAATTCAATAATAAATTCTTAATTTTTTTTCTTTAGACAGAGTCTCACTCTGTCACCCAGGCTGGAGTGCAATGGCGTGATTTCAGCTCACTGCAACTTCCACGTCCCAGATTCAAGCGATTCTCCTGCCTCAGCCTCCTGAGTAGCTGGGCCAGGTGAATCACCTGAGGTCAGGAGATTGAGACCAGCCTGGCCAACATGGCGAAACCCCATCTCTACTGAAAATACAAAATTTCTTAATGTTTTAATGAGGGAATGAAGGATATCTTTCTCAATAACAAAACTATTTGCTGAGTGTATATGGTGGGCTAGGCACTGTAATAAGTGCTTATGTAAATTAGTTTTTTCAATATTAATCAAACAGCCACCCTATTGTACTATTTTTAACTGTTTTTACAGAGAAAGAAATTGAAAGTTAGGGAAGAAAACTTGCCTAAGAAACTCAGTCGACTAGTATAAGAACCATGGCCCCAGGATGGATAAAGTTTCGAGAACTACAGAGAATCCAATTAGAAGATATTTAAGTATATCAAAAGGAATTTTAAAATGCAAGTCCAACTGATGCGACATGAAAATTTATTTACAGTCTAATCAGCAGAATTGCATGCTTCTCATGGTAGAAAAGCATTTCATAGTGTTATGACTTATGTGATATTTGAGAGAAAAGCTGACCAAAGCCTTCAAAGTTAGGAAATTCCTATTATTACATCTGCAAACAGGGCTCAGTGGGTCCAATCAGTATTGAAGGCAATCATGCACTTCTGCAACTTAAACAAATTTTGTGGTCAATAGGAAACCTAAGCTAATAGAGAGGGTGACCTCATACTGCATGATTCTATTTATTTTAAGTTCAAAACCAGAAAAAAAAAAAAAAAAAAAAAAACTATGATAACAGTCATCAATATAATTGTTTCTTCTGAAGAATGTTGACTGGGAAGTTTACAAAGCATCTTCCACTTGGTGCTGATAATACTATTTCTTGTTCTGTGTGCTGGTTATATGGGCACATGGACTTTGTGAGAATTCATTAAGCTGAATACTTGGGATCCACATAATTGTCTTTATGTTTGACATACATCAGTAAAGAAGTAGAGGAAAGTTGCTTTCAACAATAACCACAAACATATCATCTGACTATCTTTATTCACTCAAAATTAGTCTTCTTATAACACAGCAATTTCTTTGTTGCATGAATATTTTAGCACAAAAAACTGTATTTAAATAGAAAAATAAACAAATCAATAGTAGTGATAATTGTGTTACAGAAAAATATGTTCTTCTAAAAGTATTTGCAATATTTAAAAATAATTCACCTAAAAAGAAAAAGAGATTAATGTTATGATTCCAATTTAAAATGCTTAATTGAGAAATTGATTTAAAATGTAATTTTATATAGTAATTCTAAAAATGCTGTAAATGGTCATTATAAACATTTAAGAGGCCTGAATCATCAGCATAATATTATTAGTTTTATAAGACTTTTCTTGATAGGCTTACTTATTAGTCAACTTAAAATACTTATAAAGCAAATAAAATACAGCAAATTAATAGAGTTGTGAATTGTTGGTGTGAGAGAGTTAAAGGGAGCCAAGGATTAAACTGGTAGTTCAACTAAGTGAGGTTTACTAGTTTCCTTTAACATAGCAGGTAACTCCAAACTAACTGGAGGATGCCTCTCAGAAAGATGAGCTAGGGAGTTTTTTTGCAAAACATGGACTTGAGTTGAATCACTCTGAGTAGGACGTGGAGGTGGGAATTCACACTGGAATAGTTGGTTTTTCTGAGGCAAGATGAGAAAACAGTTCTGGATTGATTGTTGTCATTAGGTGAGGGCAGTTTAGCAACAGGATATTTCTGATTTGTGTTCAAAAGTCATCAATGAATTGTAACTGGATATGTCAGTGTGAGGGCAGTATAAATGCCTCAAAGATAAGGGTTGCTATGACATTTTAAAACTGTTGCATAAACTTGAGAGGAGAAGTTTCCTGTTAATTTAGCGGCTGACTTTATCTTTGTTTGTTATCACATTCTTATTAATGCCATACTTGATTTTTATGTTTGCAGGCCCAAGTTGATGTTTTTTACTCTAAGTCCCAGATTAGTTTTTACTCTCACAATATTTAATTATCCTTCAAAATAAAACTAAACATGCATCCAAGACTTTCTTAATATTTATATGTAAAATATGCTAGTCTAACATTAAATTTATAAATTAATTTAAAAATTAAGGAAGAATTACAAAAATATCAATAATTATTCTAAAAGTCTAAAGTAGCCAAAATGCAAAATATACCTTTCTGTACAAAATGCTCTTCTCAATTACCCAAAAATTTCAGACTAATAAACCATGGCATTTATGCATTGATAATGATTTTAACTCATTATGAATGATGCCAAGGCCTGTCTCATATCTTGTGCACTCATCTACCATACATTTTTTCTAATAAACAGATTGTAATTTTAAAAAATAATTTTCCTGAATATAAGAACTGTTTTTTTCTTCTTTGACTGTTGAAACTTGTGTACACTTTAATTAGGCAACAAATTTTTCTACATGCAATTTAGACTTTTACAAAAACTCTAATACTAACTCTATCTCAGTATAAGTAATTAAATTTGGGGAAATTTTCATTTGCTTTTTTTTTGGTGTTGCTTGCTCTTTTCTTCAGCATTTGAAATAATGGTCCTAAAAGTCACTATCTTTGTTACACCGAGTATTTTTCCAAAGGAAACATTTCTTATTCAAAGGAATTATAAAAACATGCATCCCAAAGCTAACTGATCTCCTGATGACAACACAACAATTGTTTCCTCCTTCCTTTTTCCTTTCCTCTCTTTCCCCCTTCCTTCCTTCCCTCCTTCCTTCCTTCCTTCCTTCCTTCCTTCCTTCCTTCCTTCCTTCCTTCCTTCCTTCCTTCCTTCCTTCCCTCCTTCTCTCCTTCCTTCCTTCCTTTGCCCTTTCTTTCTCTCTTTTTTCTCTTTCTTTCTCTCTTTTTTTCTTTCTTTTTTCTTTTCTCTTTTCTTCCTTCCTTTATTTGCTTCTTTCTTTGTTGAGAGGGAGAGTAAAATTAAATACACAATTCTCCCCAGGTTTACTTCATTCTTTCAAACCAAAGTAGATGACCCACCAGTATGCTTTTTCTCCTTTCCTCCAAATTCTGATGGAGCTCTGGAGAATACAGGACAATGGTCGTTGATTAGAATGGAATCAGAAGGTTCATTTTGGTCCTGAAAGTAGGATTTATTTTTGGCTCTGAAGAACAAGAACAACTGTGGCTGAATGATCAGCCTTCATAGCCAGAGATTTGGCAGGCATCAAAATAAGTCTTTCTTGTATTGATTTATAATATTAACTTTATACCAAATCATAATAACATGTCAGTTGACTAAATTCTCAAGCTAATTTTGACCTATATCACTCAGAATTTTAATTTTTTAAATTAAGATATAAGGAAAAACATAGAAAAACAAGGCTATGAGCACAGAAGAAGAAGAACACACTAAACCACGAACGCTTATGGTTTCTTGGAAGAGCAAATAGATGAGTGGAATCAATAACAGTGGAATGAATAATAGGTAGATGCTCAGTGGAGCCCTAAGCTCCATGGGTCAGAGGGCAGTCCGTAGCCAACATAAGACACTGATGAAAGTCAGCAACATACTGCTGACCTTAAAAAACTTGCCATTTGTTAAGCAGTGACTAAATAAAGCATAGCAGTCCATATTTGTTGTGTTTAGATTCCTATGAATGATTCCTTTTTTATGTCTTGTGAATAAATTTGCTTCAAATATACCCAAGCTTGATGGCTCTAATCCTTGACATTACAAGACTTTTCTAGTGTTTGAGGCAGCTAGTTAGCTACATAGATGAGAATAGGTATATTTAGCAATAAATTGTTGATTTATTTGTCCACCCATACTTTTTTTAAAGTTTTGTTTGGACAATATGGAAACTCCACATTATTGTTCTCCTCTGTTTAAATTACAAGATGTAGGTATATCATACAGATTAGGATGATCCGTATTTCAGTTGGGTGTTATTAGGTATCTATATCTAAACTATTCTAATGTGAATAAAAATTAACTTTTCTATGTCTAGAACAGTATCATTAATTCTCCATATATACATATTCACTCAAGTAATATAATGTATGTTATGTAATATGGTGGAAATACATTCTTTATGAGAAATTATTTCAATATAATATTTTAATCATATAACGAGTAAGGTTGCTATAGTAATGAATATAAGCACTACAATTTCACATATATTTTATTTTTATTAATTAAATGTTGTTGATGCTTTTACTACCAAAAGTGAAAAATCTGGTCTACCTATTTTTTGCTAATTTTTATTTGTTTGATTTTTCTGACGTAAAGTCTATGTATTCCTTAAGAAATTCAATTAACTGACATATTCAGATGGCATAAAAATCAGACCCAGAAACATGGAACACTTAATTCCCCCAGCCACAGCTGCTGGTCTGCACATTTAGTGGGTAACCCAAGTTGGCTCAATCAGAACTAATCCTTAGCCATACTAAGATTTGCCTGATATCTGTTTTTTAATTTTTCTCCCTCTTTATCTCTCTATCTCACCAACCCTATGACTCCCCTTTGCTTCCTGCCTCTGATAGTTGTTCAGAAGAAAGGATGTTAGCCCAGATCTGCTGGTGATGCATGTCCACGATATGTGTAAAAACACACCAAGGACCAGAGGAAATATCAGAACCAGTAAGAAAATAGAATTTACATATGAAAACTTGAAGACTAGGCCTAGATGAATTTTTTGAGTTTCTCAATTAAGCTATGTCTAATGACACCTCTAGATTTTTCAGGTGCATGAGTTAATACATTTATTTAATAATTTTGAAAGAGCTATTTTAAATTAGATTCTCTTTTCTTTATATCAGAAAGAATACTACTCACTAGAAACAATGACTTTAGAGCATTAGATAATTACTTACGTTTATGATGATTGTCTTTTCGCACAGACACAAGACGAATACTTTTAAGAGAAGACTAAAATACTTTGGTTCATGGTACGGTTTGAATGAGGATATCCTGTCCAAAACTCATGTTGAAACTGAATCCTCAATGCAACAGGTTTAAGAAGTGTGGCCTTTCAGCAGTGATTAGGTCATAAGGGTTCCACTTTCTTGAGTGGGATGAACACACTTATAAAAGAGTTTGACATTGAAGTTAGTCCCCCCATACCCTTCTGTCCCTCCTACCATGTGAGTGCACAGTGTTTGTCCTCTCTGGGGAGTGCAGCAACAAGGAACCTTCTCAGAAGGAGACACAAGATCCCTCACCAGACACTGAATTTACCAGTGACTTGAATTTGGAATTTCCAAAGTCCAAAGTTTTCCAGAACTGTGAGTAATACATTCCATTCCAGTTCTTTAAAATTTACCCAATTCCAGACATGGTGCCTCATGCCTATAATCCCAGAATCTCAGAAGGCCAAAATCAAAGGATTGTTTGAGCCCAGGAGGTCAAGACCACCCTAGGTAACATAGCAAGATCCCATCTCTACAAAAAGTTAAAACATTAGCCACACATGGTGGTGTGTGCTTATTGTCCCAGCTACTTGGGAACCTGAAGTGGGAGGATCACCTAAGCCCAGGAGGTCAAGGCTACGGTGAGTCATGATGGCACCAATACACTCCAGCCTGGGTGACAGGGCAAAACCCTGTCTCTTACAAAAAATAAGCAGTCTCAGGTATTTTGTTGTTACAGTACAAATTGTCTATGACATATCCAATAAATACCTAAATAAATCTAAATTTAAATAGCAATTATCCTATACTTAAGTTTTATAAGAGACCATGATTGATTTGTCAACTGCTCCTTAAAGGCAAATTACCATAATTTGTCCTAGGGAACAAAAATGTAAATAAAAGACATTTTTCTCAAGATACCAAGGTACTATTTGAGTCCTCCAAGAAGCAGATGACATAATAGAATTAGACTTGAAAACGATCATTTGGAGGAAATGCCAAGGCAGGAAAGTGGAGAGAGATCCAGAGAAGAAAGAAAATGCACATCTGACCTCCCTGTGCAGTTGAGAGGGAAGGAAGAGGGAACAAGGAAGAACAGTTACAGACTTTGGCCAGCCCAAAGCTGTTCATTAAACAAATCCCTCCTCTGGGAGGAACTGGCCTGTGTATTCAGTCACTGGCTGTTAACAATCTGGGGGAAATAAGGCTTCAGCAAGAACTTAGAGCTGGTGGATCATTTGAGATCAGTCAGGAGTTTGAGACCAGCTTGGCCAACATGTTGAGACCCCGTCTCTATTAAAAATACAAAAATTAGCCAGGAGTCATGGTGTGTACCTGTAATCCCAGTTACTTGGGAGGCTGAGGCAGGAGGACCTCTTTGAACTTGTGAGACAGAGGTTGCAATGAGCCAAGTTCACACCACTGCACTCCAGGTTGGGTGAAAAGGCAAGACATCATCTCAAAATAATAATAATAATAATAAAAGCAAAGACAACATGAGAAATGAGATCACATGAAGGGGCTAATTCTGGTGTCAGCAAAGAGGCTGGGTTGGAAATGGAGAGATAAGGAATGAGTATGAGGTGGCTCAGAAGTGAAGGTGAAAAATGATGCAATGGCAATGGGAATGAGGACAATCTGAAGATTGTCAGTATCGGGAGGAGCAAGGAAGAAAGAGAGAATGAGTTTGAAATCAGTCAGTACCCTTGTCTTGCAGGACTGTGCAGGTAAAGAACATATAGAAAAGAGTTTTCAGAGAAGAGATGTACAGATTAATGCTGAGTTCAAAGCACAGTGCACAATGTATTGGATTGTCACTTCTTCATTTAAACTCCCAAGATTTGAATCCTGGCTTCACCACTTACTTACTGTTTATGAGACCATGGGCAAGTCTCTTAAATTCTATGCCTTTGTTTCCTCATCTGTAAATACACAATACATTGTTGCTAACTATATTCATTCTACTCTGGTATTCAACATTAGAATTTACTCCTTCCATTTAACTGTGTTTATTCCCATTAATCAATGTATCTTTATTCCCTCCCCTAAAACCCCCCAACACACATACCTCCTTTCAAGCCTCAAGTGTCTATTATTCTACTCTCTACCTGCGTATAGGATCCACCTTTTGCTCACCTTTTGCTCACATTTGTGAGTGAGAACATGCAATATTTGTCTTTCTGTGCTTGACTTATTCCACTTAATATAATGTCCCCCAGGTACATCCAGGTTGCTAAAAATGACAGAATTTCATTCTTTTATATGGCTGAATAGTATTCCTTTGTGTAAACAGAATGGAAATTGTATAACACATTTTCTTTGTACATTCATCCCTTGACGAACACTTAGATTGATTCCACAGCTTCGCCATTGTGAATAGTGCTGTGATTAACATGGTAGGTCAAATATCATTTTGATATACTGATTTCTTTTCCTTTGGCTAAGTACCCAGTAGTAGAACTGCTGGATAGTATAGTAGCTCTTTTTTGATTTTTCTGAGAAATTTCCATACTTTTTTTTACAGTGTCTGTACTAATTTACATTCCCACAGAGTGATATACTATGAATGATTACTTTTATTTTAAACTTGTTAAACTTTTAAAATCTTTCACTTATTTTGTAATCTGTGTGTCTAAACTTATTTTTCTTGATTTATTAATTGTGCATTCCCATTCCCCCAGAAATATCCTTCCCTCAATAATTTATCTTTCTATCTTTCTGCTCCACTCTGGACTGTTTTGTCCCAAGCACTGTTACACAAGTATCCGCAGACTCTCCTACGATGTATGTGTTGCTTCTTAAATATCATACATTTTTTTTCTGTTTTTCTTAGTTCTTCATTTTTCAAGAGTATTTCCCAAGGGACTACCAGGAAATTAATAGAGTAAAAAGCATACAGTTTTTCTGAGTACTTGCTAACTGACAATATCTTTAATTTAATTTTCTCCATGGCTGACATCTTGATTGAGGGTATCTTTCTAGGTTAAATTCACTTTATACCAGAATTTTAAAGGCAGTGCTGCCTTATCCTTCATCATGTATTGCTGCCTTTAAGAAATCCAATATCATTCTGATTCTTTTGTGTTGTTATTGTTTTAAGATGGGTTTCTTTCCCCCTCTTTAGAAACTTTTTGTATCTTCTTTTTATTTTGAAGTTCTAATATTTTCTTTTGGTATGATTGGTGTGGTTTGGTGTGGGCCTTTTTCATTCGTGGTGCTGAAAAAATGCTTGGACACTTTGAAATTGGAGAAAGAAGTGCTTCAGTTCTGGGTACTTCTGTGCTGGATTTTCTACAGTCAAAGTAACGTCATTACATCCATCTTTTACGGTCTCCTCTGTTTTGCAGAAGAAAAGCCTGGAATCCATTTACGAAAATCCCCTTCCCCAGGTGGTTGTCGTTTAGAAATTGTCAGTGAGCAATATTTCAAGGACAGTTACATTCACACATTTGGTAATTGGTCGTCTTGAGATGAACCTCATTCAAGATTGCAAGGCACAGAAAACAGCAGTAATAATCCACCTCCCTGAGGACTTTGCTGCCTGGAAAAGCTTCTGAGGACGACTAACTTTCACAGCTGAGACTCAACAGAAACTCGTTAAAACCTTTCAGGTGCCAGATATTCTCTGGAAATTTCCAGCTTTGAGAAGTGGATAGTAAAAGTGGTTGGTGGTCAGGAGAATCCGGAAACTCAAAATGGATGCCTGGAGAGCTCCTGAGTATCATCTCCTTCTAGGCCACTTTCCTCCACCTACCTTTGTGTATTCATCCCTTTCAAGGGTTGTGCACATCTCAGATTTCCTGTATTGAAAATCTTCCCACATGGAATACCGAGAAAGACTTCTTTTATCCTAATGAACTTGGCACAGCCGCCACCTTTTATTTCCTTGATAGTGTCCTCTTTTTAACTCTCTCTGTCTACACTTTCTAGAACTTCTGCTATTCTATTAGTGGAATTCTTATATTGATGTTCTTTCCTTTTTATTTTGCTCTCTGAACTATTTTTGCTTTTTTATCTCTTATTTTTTTCAGAGGTTTTCTTGATTTTGTCTTTAAACATTTCACTGCTTGCTTTATTTAGTGATTTTGTTTTTCATTTCTAATAGTAGTTATTTCCTGATCTCAGATTGGTTTCCTTATTAATTTCCTATTATTTTATGAGTGTCAAATCCTTTTCAGGAAATTCAATTGTTATAGCTTTTATTTGAGTTTACCTCCTGTTTCCTGCATTGTTTCTTTTTATTCTCTTATCTCCCCCACCCCATCCCGCAGTTTCTGTAGTAATAGATGTGTTCTACAAATGTATGCTGACCTTTAGATTCACATTAAGAAGTAAAGTGCAAAAAATCAAAACAGCTCAGTGGAAGCTGCATTGCTGAGGCAAGGCAAATGGATTTTGATGAGACGTTGCTGAGTTAAAGAGCTGGCTATTTTTGAAAGCACATTTCTTTGCTAATATCCAAAGAGTTTTTGTGGTGCTTCTCATCTTTGCTAAAGACTAATTTTCCATCCTCCCCTAGGAGCCAGTACTTTGCTAGAAATATTCTGTGGACTGGAAGGAAGAAGCCTCCAATCTCCGTTTTTCACTCTATAACTCACTCCTTCCATCTGGCATGGCTGATGTAGATGAGAGAGAAGCAAGTATTGTTCAGTTTCTGCAGAGAATAAACTACTAATCCTATGCCTGAATGTGTGACACTTCAGCCCAAACTCCTACAGTGCCTCGGTCTGACATTTGCCATTAATGAGTCTCATCTGAATCTGATTATTTTCTTTAAAATCTCTTTTTTTTTTTTTTTTTTTTGACAAGGTCTTGCTCTGGCTCTCAGACTGGAGTGCTGTAGTGCAGTGGTGCAGTGGTGTCACTGGTGTGATCATAGCTCACTGCAACCTACAACTCCTGGGCTCAAGGGATCTTCTTGCTTCAGCCTCAAAAGTGGCTGCGACCACAGGCATGCACCCACTACCACACCTGGCTACTTTTCTAAAAAATATTTTTTGTAGAGACAGTCTTGCCGTGTTGCCCAGGCTTGTCTTGAACTCTTGGGCTCCAGTGATCTTCCTGCCTTGGCCTCCCAAAGTGCTGGGATAAGAGGCCTGAGCCACCACACTCAGCCCCATCTTTTTTTATCTTCTGAAATACAACTAACGTCTTATATTTACCTCTCCTATTTTATCTGAATTTGTAATTTTATACCTTTTAAATTCTATTTTGCTGTTTCATGAAGGTTTGAGGAGGCAAAGGATAAATACACATGGATAATCTTCCATATGCAGTTGGAAGTCCCAGAGCCCATTATTTTATTCACTGTAATACACTGTTTTGCAGTGTTATTTATTCTCAAGAGCAGTGGAAAAGGAATAGAACAAGGGCTGAATAGAACAAAGGTTAATCTTAACAGGTAAATTTTTCTTCCTGTCCATAATTATTTCCACTTTAGGCCAACTCAGTCTCTTCTGGGTAAATGTGCAATCTTACAGAATTTTTCTCTTTATTCTTATTTCATAAGACAACTGGATGTAAGGTAACTAAGGGCAACACCTATGCAGTTAGTGTGCATTTTGTTGTGTTATGATTTCTGGACCGAGTTAACAATTTGTTAATATCAGTTGTGCATCCAAATACTGCTGAAGTCAAAGCAGATGATGTTGGGATTGTCCTCGGTTCCCTTTCTGCATCACCACCACTGGGATCATGGAGGCCCTACCCCACCCACATCACCTCACATTTCTAGGTGACTGTCAATGCCACATCTTGGTATTTGTGGGCCATGGGCAGCAGTTTCCACCTACAATTCCAAACAGAAAGTTACAAGAGCGGCCGGACGTGGTGGCTCAAGCCTGTAATCCCAGCACTTTGGGAGGCTGAGGCGGGCAGATCACCCGAGGTCGAGAGTTCAAGACCAGTCTGACCAACATGGAGAAACCCCGTCTCTACTAAAAATACAAAATTAGCCTGGTGTGGTGGCATGTGCCTGTAACTCCAGCTACTTGGGAGGCTGAGGCAGGAGAATCACTTGAACCCCGGAGGCAGAGGGTTTTCGTGAGCCAAGATTGCACCATTGCACTCTGGCCTGTACAACAAGAGCAAATCTCTGTTTTTTTTGTTTTTTTTTTTTTTTTAAAAAGCAAGTTAGAAGAACTCATTCTTTTCCTTCACACCTGATAGTGGAATCAGGAACCTGATATCTCACCTCCTTATAATACTATTCCTTGATCTATTGATCAGTAGTGGACAAATGTCTATTTCTCTTTTTTAATGTTTTTGGATAGATGCCTCTCACACATCATATGTAGCATTCCATCAAACTGTAACAATAATTTGTTCTTCTGAGTTGTGGAGTCCTATATATTAATAGATAAGAATGTAAAATGTAAAAAATTTTAAAAATGTAAGAATGTAAGAATGTAAAAGAATAAAACAAAAGAATGTAAAAGAATAAAATAAAATAATATAAAATAACAAAATTAATTACTGTTACATTCTCCTTATGAAGTCAGCTGTTCTCCTGCATTATCCTAAATGCTACATGAGAATCAGGACAAGCTGTGAGCATATATTGCCTTCCTTAACAACTCAATAATTCATGGATGCTTGCTTTCCTATTCCCCTTAATGTTAAAGTGTTGCTAGTCTCCCTACCCATGAGAACTCACCATTCTTTTTGTTTGTTTGCTTTGTTTTATTTAGTTGGAGAGGGGGGTGGGGGGGTTTGAAGGCATGAAAGGGGTGAAGCAAAAACATTCTGCAATATATATATATATACACACACACACACACACACACACACACACACACAGTTTTTTTTTTTTTTTTTTTTTTTTTTTTTTTTTTTTGAGAAGGTGTCTCGCTCTGTCGCCCAGGCTGGAGTGCAGTGGCCCGATCTCGGCTCACTTCCACCTCCGCCTCCTGGGTTCACACCATTCTCCTGCCTCAGCCTCCCGAATAGCTGAGACTACAGGCACCCACCACCATGCCCGGCTAATTTTTTATATTTTTAGTAGAGACGAGGTTTCACCATGTTAGCCAGGATGATCTCAATCTCCTGACCAAGTGATCCGCCCGCCTCGGCCTCCCAAAGTGTTAGGATCACAGGCATGAGCATGTGATCACAGGCACATGAACCGCGCCCAGCCCGGTTGTTTTGTTTTAACTTAGAAACCAATTATTTGGCATTTGACTGGTCTGGTTAATTTTGAAAGTTCTCTGAAAGTTACATCTTTAAAAATCTTAAAGAAAAGCCTGGAGTGAGAAGAGCATACCCCATCAGTATCCCCAAATTATTACCCTAAAATGTGCCTATTCATTTTGTGTAATCGATCCTATATAATGCATCAATTAAATTCAATGTAATCCTGTTTTATTCTAAAACTCAGTCTTTTTCCATGTTGCTAATGTACTACAGCTGAGTCGCTTGGAAGGCAGATATAAGGAAGTAGGAAGTTCTTGTCCCTTAACTTCCTCAACTTACTTGATGTAAAAAATTAAATGGAAATAGTTCCTCAACTTGAAAATTCTTCATAAACCACTGTATTGTGCATCCAAAAACACATGTAATAGAATATACAATGATTATAATGTATGATTTTATACCGTTGGCATTTAAAATGTATGAACACAATGTCACATTTTCATTCATTCTCTTCTTTTCTCATTTTCTGTCTTTGTGCAATTTTGATTAAAGTAAGTTACATTCTTTATGAATTTCCCCTTGACTTTCTAGTGGACAGAATGCCAATATTACAGTTTAAATAAGTGAAAAAGTACTTTCAAAGTGGAAAAATCAGAAATACATACTGTGTCTGGTAGCAGAATTAGAATCTTTTAAGTGTAGAAGCTGAATTGCTTCTTTCCTAATTACAGTGTTAAAGTATGTGCAATTATTAAGTCACAATTGAGTAGATATGAATATTTTACTTACATCAAATGCCACCTGCAGTGTGCTTGAATAGTTATTACTGAAACATTATGCAAAAAAAGGCACCTAAATTATTTATTGAACTCTTGAAGTGTTTAGTGTCTCTGACTGTAACAAGGCACTATCATTTATTCACAGCTGTCAATTTTGGATTAATTCAAGGGTTAATTATCCATTTTATGATTTGTCCATTCCTCCTCCCTCCTTCTCTCTCTTTCTGTCTGCCTGTTGGTCATCTTCCTATTTGATGGCACCTGAGCCATGGCATAGAAAATGGAACTAATGTTAGATGAAATGAAACATGCCTCTATTAAATCCAAAATGCCTCTTTGAAAAAGGTTTACTAGTGCTAGAATTATTATTATTATTTTTAATTTGGATCTGTATTAGCCTGAAGTCATTAGTTCTATTTCATATCCAAGTACATATCAGCTAAAAGTGCCCTATGAGAAGAGCTGTTATTCTAACAATGACAAAGAAACTGAATTTGTTTCAAGAATAGAGATGCATCTTGATATACTGAGCATTGTAAAGTAAAGCAAGCTATTCAGAGCCATTTAAAATTATATATTACAATTAAATCATAAGACAATGATTACAGTAAACCTTATCCCTTATTCATGTGTTGGGCTTTTAAAAATTATTATAGAAAATATTTTTAAAGTCCATATGTGTAGGAGAAAATATAGTTTCTGTAGCATGGGACAAAGAAAATATAGACGTTCTTTGTATAATACAAAGAACATGAACACAGAATTGCTACAATAATCATATATACCATTTGGTGGCATCTTAGTATCCGTATGGCAATGGCCTGAACTCTGGAGAGAAAAATGACTAACTTGTGGTCCATAAAAATTCCTGTTTCACCAGCTATTTGCCTTACATTAAAAAAAAAGCAGTAACTAAATTGTTGTTTTGCTTTTTCATATCACGGGCTGTGGCTGCTGTGTTACTTGGTATTTCAAACATGGATTAAACTAGCATTAGAAGAAAATACCTAACATAGATGATGTGTTGATGGGTGCAGCAAACTACCATGGCACGTGTATACCTATGTAACAAACCTGCATGTTGTGCACATGTATCCCAGAACTTAAAGTATAGCATAAAAAATGTAGGAAAAAAACCCTCCTACTCCATTCAGACATTTGAGCTTGGTACCTCAGCTTCAACCACTTCTAAATCAGAATGCCAGAAGATAATGTGCACTCCTGTTTTTAGCTCTTACATTTTGAAAGAAGAAGGTGATTTTCTTTTCATCAATTATATTTCTCATGATTTAAGTATGTTCCACTTTTAGAAAATATTTTTCTCCTTAATATTTATCTATTTATTATATTATACACCCAGCAAGGAGTTATTTTGCATCAGCCATGCATCAGTAGCATATTATTTAAAATTAGCTTATGTAAGTTCAAGACATGTCTCTGGATTTTATTTGTTAATGTGAGGAAATATCCCTCTTCAAAATCATTTCAATTAGAGAAAGGCCAATGACAGTGAGATGATCTTGCCTCTACCCTGATCCTAAACTGATGTTTATTGATGGTTAAGACAAGCTCTTATACTTACTTTCTCTATATTTCATACTCTTCTACTGTAAGATGAAAAAGTCATAATTACTACCTGCCTAACTTAAAGAGTGTTATAAAAGTTCATGAGATGAAAACCTTAAAACATTTTTTATCTCTCTGGATCAAAGGTGCTTCATAAATATAAAGTAGCTTTATTTTTATAAAGTAAGTGGAGTAAGATGTGCATTATATCTAAGGCAATTGTAACTCATCATTTGCTATTTATTATAAATACAAAATAATCTCATTAGCATAGTGGTCCCTTCTACTTGAAATTGCTTTGCAAGATATGAAAAGACAAAGTCACCCTACAGCATACATAGAATTAATCTCCTAGAGTTTATGAAGGGAAACAGCACTGAGTTCCCTGCTACTCATACTGTATTTGTGAGATTAACATTCCTTTGCAGTTAAATACTCTGGCCCTACAGCATTAGAAAGAAGAAAGAAAGAAAGAAGAAAGAAAGAAAAAAGAAAAAAGAAAAAAGAAAGAAAGAAAGAAAGAAGAAAGTCGATGTCTGCACACGACTAATCATGGTGCAAATTTGGATGTATTGTTCCTGTTTGTGTAGTCCCAAACTTAAATTTCTAGTTCTTCTAGCAGTTATGTGAATGAACTAAATCTATTTTTTAGAAACATTTCTTCTATAATCAGAGAGAGATAATTTCTTTTTTTTTTTTTTCCATGTTTGGTGGTTGTGGTTTCCTTATTTCCTCTTAGAAAGAAAGAGAAAGAAAGAAAGAAAGAAAGAAAGAAAGAAGAGAAAGAGAGAGAGAGAGAGAGAGAAAGAAAGAAAGAAAGAAAGAAAGAGAGAGAATAGAGAGAGAGATAGAAGAAAGAAGAAAAAGAAGAAGAAAAGAAAGAACTCACGGCCCCCCGACCTGAGGGCGGGAGGGACTTGGGGAGGGAGGGAGGGAGGGGAAGGAGGAAGGGAAGAAAATATTCTAATTGAAAGGAAGAAATATTTTATTTGGTTACAAAGTATATCTTTCCGCAAACACATGATAAAAGCAAGGAACTAACGAATTATTTTAAAACCAATTTAGTTATAGTTACCCACAATAAACTGATTAAAGAAAGAAAATGTAGAAGCATTAGGAAGGTCATTGTTCTTTACTATGTGGAAACCACAGCTATGGTGGTGATTATTCCTTGTTTTGGTGGCAAAGCACCTGAATCTTTTTTGGCATTTTGGGCTCTCCCCATCATGTAAGTCCTGCTGGATAGCAAGGTATACCCAGTACTGGAGAAGTTGAAACAACAGAACTTACTTGTTCAGTGTCCCTTATAGCAAAGACACAAGCACATGACCCACGCTGTGTCACTGAACTATGTGGACCCCAGAATTAATGGGAATCTGATCAGCCACACATGCTGTGACTGAAGGTGCTCTGTCTGAAGAGTAGTTTCTTGGGCATCAACTACAGTCCCGGTGTCCTGTAGCATAGACTTGAGCACACCAGTTACAATATTTAACATCCTGTTACCAGCGGCAGATGATGTCTGCACACGACTAATCATGGTGCAAATTTGGATGTATTGTTCTTGTTTGTGTAGTCCCAAACTTAAATTTCTAGTTCTTCTAGCAGTTATGTGAATGAACTAAATCCATTTTTTAGAAACATTTCTTCTATAATCAGAGAGATAATTTCTTTTTTTTTTTTTTTTTCATGTTTGGTGGTTGTGGTTTACTTATTTCCTCTTAGGAACTGGTACATAGGATTTCCCCTTTATTTCTGCTACTCAAGGCCAATTTGAAAAAAGGAGAAAATAATGATACCACTGGTTTCATGGATATTAGTTTCATAATTTATTAACAAGAAAAAGAAAAGAGTAATTTCTACAATTAGTAAATTGCCATCAAACTGAAATGCCTTAAACTAATATTTTCTCTCCATCCCCTGCCAAGAAAGGCAAAAAAAAAAAAAAAAAAAAAGTAATTGCTCAACAGGATTTATTTCTATTATTTTATTTTTTATTTTTTATTTTTTTATTTTTTTTTTTATTTTTATTTTTTTATTATACTTTAAGTTCTAGGGTACATGTGCATAACGTGCAGGTTTGTTACATATGTATACTTATGCCATGTTGGTGTGCTGCACCCATCAACTCGTCAGCACCCATCAATTCATCATTTATATCTTGTATAACTCCCCAATGCAAGCCCTCCCTCCTCCCCCCTCCCCCCTCCCCATGATAGGCCCCTGTGCGTGATGTTCCCCTTCCCGAGTCCAAGTGATCTCATTGTTCAGTTCCCACCTATGAGTGAGAACATGCGGTGTTTGGTTTTCTGTTCTTGTGATAGTTTGCTAAGAATGATGGTTTCCAGCTGCATCCATGTCCCTACAAAGGACGCAAACTCATCCTTTTTTATGGCTGCATAGTATTCCATGGTGTATATGTGCCACATTTTCTTAATCCAGTCTGTCACAGATGGACATTTGGGTTGATTCCAAGTCTTTGCTATTGTGAATAGTGCCGCAATAAACATACGTGTACATGTGTCTTTGTAGTAGAATAATTTATAATCCTTTGGGTATATACCCAGTAGTGGGATGGCTGGGTCATATGGTACATCTAGTTCTAGATCCTTGAGGAATTGCCATACTGTTTTCCATAATGGTTGAACTAGTTTACAATCCCACCAACAGTGTAAAAGTGTTCCTATTTCTCCACATCCTCTCCAACACCTGTTGTTTCCTGACTTCTTAATGATTGCCATTCTAACTGGTGTGAGATGGTATCTCATTGTGGTTTTGATTTGCATTTCTCTGATGGCGAGTGATGATGAGCATTTTTTCATGTGTCTGTTGGCTGTATGAATATCTTCTTTTGAGAAATGTCTGTTCATATCCTTTCCCCCACTTTTTGATGGGGTTGTTTGTTTTTTTCTCGTATATTTGTTTGAGTTCTTTGTAGATTCTGGATATTAGCCCTTTGTCAGATGAGTAGGTTGCAAAAATTTTCTCCCATTCTGTAGGTTGCCTGTTCACTCTGATGGTAGTTTCTTTTGCTGTGCAAAAGCTCTTTAGTTTAATTAGATCCCATTTGTCAATTTTTGCTTTTGCTGCTGTTGCTTTTGGTGTTTTAGACATGAAGTCCTTACCCATGCCTATGTCCTGAATGGTACTACCTAGATTTTCTTCTAGGGTTTTTATGGTATTAGGTCTAACATTTAAGTCTCTAATCCATCTTGAATTAATCTTCGTATAAGGGGTAAGGAAAGGATCCAGTTTCAGCTTTCTACTTATGGCTAGCCAATTTTCCCAGCACCATTTATTAAATAGGGAATCCTTTCCCCATTTCTTGTTTCTCTC
Organism: Rhinopithecus roxellana; assembly: GCF_007565055.1. NCBI lineage: Eukaryota > Metazoa > Chordata > Mammalia > Primates > Cercopithecidae > Rhinopithecus > Rhinopithecus roxellana. The sequence continues at coordinate 92,666,383 of NC_044550.1, read as the reverse complement.
AGGTTTGTCAAAGATCAGATGGCTGTAGATGTGTGGTATTATTTCTGAGGACTCTGTTCTGTTCCATTGATCTATATCTCTGTTTTGGTACCAGTACCATGCTGTTTTGGTGACTGTAGCCTTGTAGTATAGTTTGAAGTCAGGTAGCGTGACGCCTCCAGCTTTGTCCTTTTGACTTAGGATTGTCTTGGCAATGCGGGCTCTTTTTTGGTTCCATATGAACTTTAAAGCAGTTTTTTCCAATTCTGTGAAGAAACTCATTGGTAGCTTGATGGGGATGGCATTGAATCTATAAATAACCTTGGGGAGTATGGCCATTTTCACGATATTGATTCTTCCTATCCATGAGCATGGTATGTTCTTCCATTTGTTTGTGTCCTCTTTGATTTCACTGAGCAGTGGTTTGTAGTTCTCCTTGAAGAGGTCCTTTACATCCCTTGTAAGCTGGATTCCTAGGTATTTTATTCTCTTTGAAGCAATTGTGAATGGAAGTTCATTCCTGATTTGGCTCTCTGCTTGTCTGTTACTGGTGTATAAGAATGCTTGTGATTTTTGCACATTAATTTTGTATCCTGAGACTTTGCTGAAGTTGCTTATCAGCTTAAGGAGATTTTGGGCTGAGACGATGGGGTTTTCTAAATATACAATCATGTCATCTGCAAACAGGGACAATTTGACTTCTTCTTTTCCTAACTGGATACCCTTGATTTCTTTCTCTTGCCTGATTGCCCTAGCCAGAACTTCCAACACTATGTTGAATAAGAGTGGTGAGAGAGGGCATCCCTGTCTTGTGCCAGTTTTCAAAGGGAATTTTTCCAGTTTTTGCCCATTCAGTATGATATTAGCTGTGGGTTTGTCATAAATAGCTCTTATTATTTTGAGGTACGTTCCATCAATACCGAATTTATTGAGCGTTTTTAGCATGAAGGGCTGTTGAATTTTGTCAAAAGCCTTTTCTGCATCTATTGAGACAATCATGTGGTTCTTGTCTTTGGTTCTGTTTATATGCTGGATTACGTTTATTGATTTGCGAATGTTGAACCAGCCTTGCATCCCAGGGATGAAGCCCACTTGATCATGGTGGATAAGCTTTTTGATGTGCTGCTGAATCCGGTTTGCCAGTATTTTATTGAGAATTTTTGCATCAATGTTCATCAGGGATATTGGTCTAAAATTCTCTTTTTTTGTTGTGTCTCTGCCAGGCTTTGGTATCAGGATGATGTTGGCCTCATAAAATGAGTTAGGGAGGATTCCCTCTTTTTCTATTGATTGGAATAGTTTCAGAAGGAATGGTACCAGCTCCTCCTTGTACCTCTGGTAGAATTCAGCTGTGAATCCATCTGGTCCTGGATTTTTTTTGGTGGGTAGGCTATTAATTGTTGCCTCAATTTCAGAGCCTACTATTGGTCTATTCAGGGATTCAACTTCTTCCTGGTTTAGCCTTGGGAGAGTGTAAGTGTCCAGGAATTTATCCATTTCTTCTAGATTTTCTAGTTGATTTGCGTAGAGGCGTTTATAGTATTCTCTGATGGTAGTTTGTATTTCTGTGGGATCAGTGGTGATATCCCCTTTATCATTTTTTATTGCATCTATTTGATTCCTCTCTCTTTTCTTCTTTATTAGCCTTGCTAGCGGTCTGTCAATTTTGTTGATCTTTTCAAAAAACCAACTCCTGGATTCATTGATTTTTTGGAGGGTTTTTTGTGTCTCTATCTCCTTCAGTTCGGCTCTGATCTTAGTTATTTCTTGCCTTCTGCTAGCTTTTGAATGTGTTTGCTCTTGCCTCTCTAGTTCTTTTAATTGTGATGTTAGAGTGTCAATTTTAGATCTTTCCTGCTTTCTCTTGTGGGCATTTAGTGCTATAAATTTCCCTCTACACACTGCTTTAAATGTGTCCCAGAGATTCTGGTATGTTGTATCTTTGTTCTCATTGGTTTCAAAGAACATCTTTATTTCCGCTTTCATTTCGTTATGTACCCAGTAGTCATTCAGGAGCAGGTTGTTCAGTTTCCATGTAGTTGAGCGGTTTTGATTGAGTTTCTTAGTCCTGAGTTCTAGTTTGATTGCACTGTGGTCTGAGAGACAGTTTGTTATAATTTCTGTTCTTTTACATTTGCTGAGGAGTGCTTTACTTCCAATTATGTGGTCAATTTTGGAATAAGTGCGATGTGGTGCTGAGAAGAATGTATATTCTGTTGATTTGGGGTGGAGAGTTCTATAGATGTCTATTAGGTCCGCTTGGTGCAGAGATGAGTTCAATTCCTGGATATCCTTGTTAACTTTCTGTCTCGTTGATCTGTCTAATGTTGACAGCGGAGTGTTGAAGTCTCCCATTATTATTGTATGGGAGTCTAAGTCTCTTTGTAAGTCTCTAAGGACTTGCTTTATGAATCTGGGTGCTCCTGTATTGGGTGCATATATATTTAGGAGAGTTAGCTCTTCCTGTTGAATTGATCCCTTTACCATTATGTAATGGCCTTCTTTGTCTCTTTTGATCTTTGATGGTTTAAAGTCTGTTTTATCAGAGACAAGGATTGCAACCCCTGCTTTTTTTTGTTCTCCATTTGCTTGGTAGATCTTCCTCCATCCCTTTATTTTGAGCCTATGTATGTCTCTGCATGTGAGATGGGTCTCCTGAATACAGCAGACTGATGGGTCTTGACTCTTTATCCAGTTTGCCAGTCTGTGTCTTTTAATTGGAGCATTTAGTCCATTAACATTTAAGGTTAATATTGTTATGTGTGAACTTGATCCTGCCATTATGATATTAACTGGTTATTTTGCTCGTTAGTCGATGCAGTTTCTTCCTAGCCTCGATGGTCTTTACATTTTGGCATGTTTTTGCGATGGCTGGTACCGGTTGTTCGTTTCCATGTTTAGGGCTTCCTTCAGGGTCTCTTGTAAGGCAGGCCTGGTGGTGACAAAATCTCTAAGCATTTGCTTATCTGTAAAGGATTTTATTTCTCCTTCACTTATGAAACTTAGTTTGGCTGGATATGAAATTCTAGGTTTAAAATTCTTTTCTTTAAGAACGTTGAATATTGGCCCCCACTCTCTTCTGGCTTGTAGAGTTTCTGCCGAGAGATCTGCTGTTATTCTGATGGGCTTCCCTTTGTGGGTTACCCGACCTTTCTCTCTGGCTGCCCTTAAGATTTTTTCCTTCATTTCAACTTTGGTGAATCTGGCAATGATGTGTCTTGGAGTTGCTCTTCTGGAGGAGTATCTTTGTGGCGTTCTCTGTATTTCCTGAATTTGAATGTTGTCCTGCCCTACTAGGTTGGGGAAGTTCTCCTGGATGATATCCTGAAGAGTGTTTTCCAACTTGGTTCCATTTTCCCCCTCACTTTCAGGCACCCCAATCAGACGTAGATTTGGTCTTTTTACGTAATCCCATACTTCTTGCAGGCTTTGCTCATTTCTTTTTCTTCTTTTTTCTTTTGGTATCTCTTCTCGCTTCATTTCATTCATTTGATCTTCAATCGCTGATACTCTTTCTTCCAGTTGATCGAGTCGGTTACTGAAGCTTGTGCATTTGTCACGTATTTCTCGTGTCATGGTTTTCATCTCTGTCATTTCGTTTATGATCTTCTCTGCATTAATTAGTCTAGCTGTCAATTCTTCCACTCTTTTTTCAAGATTTTTAGTTTCTTTGCGCTGGGTACGTAATTCCTCCTTTAGCTCTGATAAGTTTGATGGACTGAAGCCTTCTTCTCTCCTCTCGTCCAAGTCATCCTCTGACCAGCTTTGATCCGTTGCTGGCGATGGGCTGCGCTCCTTCGCAGGGGGAGATGCGCTCTTATTTTTTGAATTTCCAGCTTTTCTGCCCTGCTTCTTCCCCATCTTTGTGGTTTTATCTGTCTCTGGTCTTTGATGGTGGTGATGTACTGATGGGGTTTTGGTATAGGTGTCCTTCCTGTTTGATAGTTTTCCTTCTGACAGTCAGAAGGACTGTCTGTTGGTCTGTTGGAGATTGCTTGAGGTCCACTCCAGACCCTGTTTGCCTGGGTAACAGCAGCAGAGGTTGCCGAAGATAGAATATTGCTGAACAGCGAGTGTACCTGTCTGATTCTTCCTTTGGAAGTTTCCTCTCAGGGGTGTACTCCACCCTGTGAGGTGTGGGGTGTCAGACTGCCCCTAGTGGGGGATTTCTCCCAGCTAGGCTACTCAGGGGTCAGAGACACACCTGAGCAGGCAGTCTGTCCGTTCTCAGATCTCAACCTCCGCGTTGGGAGATCCACGGCTCTCCCCAAAGCTGTCAGACAGAGTCGTTCGCGTCTGCACCGGCTCCCGCTACTTCCCCTGTTGGTCTTCAGCTGTGCGCTGTCCCCAGAGGTGGAGACTACAGAGACAGGCAGGCTTCCTTGAGCTGCTGTGAGCTCCACCCAGTTCGAGCTTCCCAGCGGCTTTGTTTACCTACTTAAGCCTCAGCAATGGCGGGCGCCCCTCCCCCAGCCTCGCTGCTGCCTTGGGGATAGATCGCGGCAGACTGCTGTGTTAGCAATGAGGGAGGCTTCGTGGGCGTGGGACCCTCCCGGCCAGGATTGGGATATATTCTCCTGGTGTGCCTGTATGCTTACAGCGCAGTATTGGGGTGGGAGTTACCCGATTTTCCAGGTGTTGTGTGTCTCAGTTCCCCTGGCTAGGAAAACGGATCCCCTTCCCCCTTGCGCTTCCAGGTGAGGCGATGCCTCGCCCTGCTTCAGCTCTCGCTGGTCAGGCTGCAGCAGCTGACCAGCACCGATTGTCCGGCACTCCCTAGTGAGACGACCCCAGTACCTCAGTTGAAAATGCAGAAATCACCGGTCTTCTGTGTCGCTTGCGCTGGGAGTTGGAGACTGGAGCTGTTCCTATTCAGCCATCTTGCTCCGCCCCCAGGATTTATTTCTAAACATCTCTTTTTTTTTCCTCATCAGAATTTACAAGGAGGATATAGTAAACTGAGAGAAACATAAAATAATCACAATAATTCTCATCAACACAAAGACGACATAGAATCTTAACTAAGACCTCTCCTTGAGGAATCCCACTACAAAGGAAAAGGAGTTCACCCACAATTACCCACTTCTCATGCACACTAAGAATATGTGACATATATTAGCCAGCTCTGCATTCAGTCATACTACCAAATTTCATCAGTCATATTTTTCAGTTGGAAGAATGATCTTTCAAAAAGATTGTTGAGTTCTAACTATGTTGTGTATGAGAATCTTCTCTTGTCCCTTCTTTCCTCCTTCCCTCCCTCCCTACCTCTCTCCCTCCATTCCCTCCCTCCTTCCCTCCCTCCCCTCCCTCCCTCCCTCCCTCCCTCCCTCCTTCCTTCCTTCTTTCCTTCCTCCCTCCCTCCCTTTCCTCCATAAGCACCTATTGATCACCTCTTATGTACCAGGCACCATGCTAAGTAAAGGTGAATAACATACATCTGTTACCTATAAGATGAATATTTAAACCATTCAGACAACAGATCTTGATACTTTTGGATGGGCAGAGATGCATCTTGGGAAGGGGAGAGTGTCTTCTACATATGGGAAGGAGGGGTAAGGAAGGAGCAGGGAAGGGGCTGCTGGTAAGAATGATTGCACTTGGAAGACAAGTTTGTCTTCAGACAAGTTTGAAACGCATAGTTACAATCCACTGCTAATATTCTTACCATTTTACTTCCAGGGAGAGATAATTTCATGTAGCTTACAAATTAGGTTCCTAGCTGATGCAAAGTTAAATTAGTAACTATTTGGTAACATTAACCACATTAAAATCCATTCAATATAAAATATTAAGGAAAAAAATATCATTTAAATATCCAAAAAGGGGAAAGGTTAGTAAGTTATAACTTATACTAAAAAAAAAAAAAAAAAACAAGATATCTTTGTCAACTCTAATAAATTAAATGGTTGCATTCACGTTAACGATATTCGGGATATGATATTTTATAGTGATACACATGTAGACCTCAGAGGCAGTGAAATCTGAATTGATAGCTGTCTTTCTACTTTTCACCGTGTGACTTTGGGTAAATTATTTCAACCCTCTGACTCTGGGTTTCCTCCCTTGGGTGTAGCATCAGAAAGATACTATTTATGTTATAGGATTCATTGTTAGGTTAGAGGTGATATATTTCAAATGATTATCACAGTGTCTTGGGCCGAATATGTAGCTCACAAAATTATACATTACTTGATATAAATGAATTAATTTCTCAAGTCTTTTGTCTTCTAAGGTTTTAGCTCTGTGAGACACTGAGCCAGTCAGCGCCTGTGTGGCACTACCTGACAATTACAGTTGGTTTTCTTCCTGATGGTTTTGAGTCTCTGATCTATTGATGGTTAAATATTTTTTATATCTCTCTTGGTCATACAAGAAGAAGATGATATTAAGAAGAAATCTGTTAGCTTCTCTAAATTGTATTATAAAACAAAAATTAAAAATATTTTTCTAAAATGTGATTCTTTATTCATGTTTGTGTTCTGTATCTTTCCTAACTAACTATGACAGACTCAGTAGGCTGGCCACCCTAACTTAATTTTCCAACGTTTTACTCCTTGACTGCTTAAGCTCAAGCTGAAGAGTTATAAGATTCAGACATATAATTTGTTCCGAAACCTTTAGCACACCTCTTCACATTGACTTCAGAAACCTTTTGATACAATAGTCCTTTCTGATAGTTTTCTTTCTGTGTGGTCTGACAAGTGGCTCAGACCTCAATCTTCTGCCCCCGACACTTCTACATCTCTTTCTGTACACCAACGAGTCTCATTTTCACAGACACATGGATAATAGAATTAAAATTTCACATAATTATTCACTGGCTTAAACCTACATTTTATGTACAATATTCTCGTTCAACAGTATATTTACCATTATGATTACAAAAAAGAAATGAAGTGTTATTTTCCTACACACTTCCCATTTCACTCTGTTTTAAGTAGTTATATTATCTACTTATCAGAGCCTTATCTTTACATGACAGTTCTTCTCTTTTATACCCCTTGTTTAGTTTATGTACTAAGTGCAAATTTATATTGACTGTTCACAATAAGGTTTTTTTGTCAGTGTCCAAAAGGGGGAACTGTTTCTCTAATCTCTACTAGACATCACTCACAAATGGTCTGAAGCTTACATGCTTTGAAAGTCAGTTTGGCCTAATAAAATGCTTGGTTCACATTTTCATTTCTTATAGATAATTTCTTATAGACAATTTCATATAGCTTACGAATTACGTTCCTAGCTGACACAAAGTTAAACTAGTAGCTATTTGGTAATATTAACCACATTAAAATTCATTTAATATAAAATATTATATTTATTCCAGCATAATGCGTTGTTCTTGAAATATTAAATCTTGTATTACTTGTTACTGTTTGTTTTGTTCTTCCTCTCATAAGTGATTTGATTTTTTACTGAATATTTAAGTTTCTCTCTTCTTCTTTCTCTCTCTCCCCCTCCGCTTTAAAATCTAATAATTATATTTGAATTTATCTTGGTGTTAGTTGTTCTGAATCAATAATCTCAGAAGATATTTCAAAATGAATCTTCAAATCCTTTTAGAACTTGTTTTTACTGACTTCATTTTGTTTTGTTCTTTAGAGATTCTTATTATAAATGTGTTTTATCATTTTTGCTGAACTTCTAAACTTTGTATGTATTCTATGGATACAAATTTTTATCCTTATTTATTTTATCCTATTGATTTTAATTTTAATATACTGATCTTATTAATATTTAATCATATTGACATTAATATCCTATTTTTTTGTCCAATCTTTGTCCTCATTTCTTTTGGATTTCTTTTCCATTTTTACTTTCTACTTCTCTTAAGACACATGTATGCCTATTTATACCTATTTTGCTTCTAGTTTGGTCTTCAGTTCTGAAATAATGTTTTCTTTTTATTTAAATCACTTCAGAGTTTCTAATTCTGATTTTTAAACAATGTTGTTTTGTCAAATCTTGTATTATTTAAAAATACACACTGCTTCATGTTGCAATAATGCTAATCTGTTTTGTGATATTATCATCCTGGAAAGTTTTCTTAAATATAGCGATGTTGTTCTGTATTTCATTGTATTAAGTTCCCTAGTTAAGTTCTTTTCTCCAAAACCACACATTCAATTTGACACTATTGATGCAGGTGATCCCTAGTTCATTGCTAGGGAGTTTCTTTAATACCATCTATAAATAGGTTCTGTATCTTGGTTCAAATTATTCTACGCTGTCCTGCATATATGCCCACTTTTCCCATCCCCCAAAAAGAAGAAAAACTAAATAATCAAATCCATACAAGCAGAATTCATTTAAGATTTTATAAGGGGGAGGGTTGGAGAGAGCATTTGTCTTATACATCCTTCAGGAAAAAAATTGCTTTAAAATATGTATGAGATATCTCTGATACCCTAGGTAGTTTTAAGTCACATAACAAGTAAAGGGAACAGAAACAGTGGTGAGTATTTTCTCCATGGAGTTCTCTATCTCTCCATATCTTTTATCTATCAAAGAGAGTCTGTTCATCACCTGTTTAAAGAAAAAAAATGCTTTCGCTGAAGGCAGTTCCAGCTAATACACTGTTTTTTTATTGTCATTATTTCTGATCTCATCACTGTTTTAAATTAAGTTAGAAAAACAATGCCTACCTCAATTCCATTGCTTTGCTAATATTTCATACATAACACAGAAAGTGTAAAACGGCAGGATACTCCTTAATACAAACAAAGAGGAGAAGAATGATTAAATATAAATTAGAATTGTATTCCCTACAGTAATATTTTACATCTTTCTGTGAAAAACACATCTACGACTGGCTTGTCAGTTTAATTATAATGTGAAAAGACTTTTATTTAGTTCAATATTCTTTCATCAAAAATAAAATATTTTCTCTCTTTTTTCAGTCTAAGTTGTATTACATCATGAAAACATCTCACTGATGTTTATGTATTGAGTTTGTTTACATACAAATACAAACAGATGTCCTTGTACACATATATTCCATATTTGCCTATAGAACAACATACACAAGCACAAGTATTCCTCTATCACCACAAGGGAAGGAATGCTTTTTTGTTTTTCTCACTAATTATATCAAGTTCCAAGAACAGCATCTGGAACATATAAATATATAGCTCCAGAAATAGTTACTGAATAGTTATTTCTGACATAATCACTTCTCTCCACCAACCTCTTCTTTAGAAAGAAAATTGGATATAGCATTTGATGTTGCAATATACTGTGATTAATACATGATTTGGATGTATAGAACAATAATGATATACAGAAGAATATAGTATAGTATCAATGGAAAAGTGAAATATATGTCACATAAGTTTTGTATAAATATTTTTTAATATGTGTAGCTTTGTTGCAAGCTAAAGTTCCCATTTTCTTGAGGATTTATATTGAGTACTGAAATGGGGAGGTGTGATGCTTTTTCATATTATTAAAAAATGACATTTGTAAGCAATATTGCCATGTTTTTGATAAAGTTCATGACTGTAATCACATATTTCCTTGGACTGAAAAATTGATTATAAAAGCGAAAGAGCAGTATACACCAAATAATAACTATTTCACAATAACTATATTTCTGCTTTATTGTCCAGGGTATGATCTTACGTATTTTTGTGACTCAAAATCCAACCATCATTCCATGATAGGACTGGTATTTATGCTGTGCAAGGACATTCTGGGTGCAATAAGATGCCGAAACATTGAGCCTGAAAAGAACCCAAAATGTTCCTGTCGTTGTATGATAGTTTAAATTATATCTCATACAACTTCTGAGTCTCCTTTTGCTTTGACCATATCATTGAAGACTTTACTGTCTTAGGTTTGCAAAAATCTCTTCTTGATATAGATCTTTCACCCACAAACCAAATCAGGTCAGATGCTGGAGGGTTTATGAACAAGAACATTCTTATTTAAAATGTAACTACTTTTACTTTAGCTCTCGAATGGAACCTCATTTCTCTGTTCATTTCAAAATAATCATCAACTTATCAGTCATATAAAACTGACTATACTTGTCATTTTGCCAGTTAATTTCCACATCTAGCAATCTTATCAGAATCTGCCACTTTTAGCTTTCCAGCAATTTGTAATTTTCTGTTTTCGGTATCAATCAAAGGTCGTTTGGGGTCTTTTCCACAAAGAAATTGTCGTATCAGTATCTTAAGCACACAAGAATGAGGATTCTTGTCCTAAGACAAAAATTACTAGAGGAGTTGGCACCCCATGGGCTTGCTTCACAATAGCTCAAACTCCATGGCATTTGTTTTCATAATGCTTTATCTTCTTACCCTGTTACTGATGGACATAATGTCAGGTTTCGCTAGTTCCTGGTGAAATGGTTGGCAATTCTTGAATGCACTGGGAACTTAATGCCCTTCTATGAGTAGGTATAAACGAGAAAAACTGTTGAACAATTGCTTTTGTAAAGAAGAGGACCTCACTCTTCCTATAGTCTGCCTATGATTAAGGAAAGTAGATGCTGAAAAAAATGTATTTTGAATTATTTCCATAAATTGCTAATAAGATGATCCTCTGACTGTCTTTCAGCTCAGAATTCCAAGTTCATGAAGTTAGCTGTAGGGGTAATTTGTTTATAAATTACCATTTTCGTGATCCTCCTATTGTTTATCTTCAATAATATTTGCTAATTTTTAGATAATCTAATATGCATTTTTTTTGCATTTACTTTTCAAATCCTTCACTGTAGATACAAAAACACATGTCCTTTTTTTCTGAAGTTACAGATGAAAAATAACATTTTTGTTTATGATGCAATATATTGAGAGGACTACTGTTGCTTCCCCTGTATCTCATATTAGAAGAAATGTTGACTCAAATTTGTAAGGTTATCCATTCCTCTCAGGATGCAACAAATCCTGAGCTCAAGGAGAGAGGTTCAATACTGTTCATTTACTCACTTCCACATCACTGTACCTCTGATGTGCAAAAAATTTTAAAAATATATATTTCTAAAAGTGTGATTTGACCAACTGAATTTTACAGTCATTCTCCACAGCAACTAATACAACTCTTATACTCAGGGGAGCCTGTCATTCTGGGACTGATGGCAACAAGGAAATGTGTTCCAGTGTCCACTGTAGTAGATGGTACGCTGTTTATAAAACCTACTTCCCTTCTCTAAGGAAGGTTTTTATTTCCCTTCCCTTGCTGGAACCAAGCTTGGTCATATTACTGTCTTTGGCCAATGAAATGTAACCATCAGTTCCTGGAAGAAGTTGGGCATTCTCTCCTTCTCTGTGCTGTTACAGACTGCAGCACTCTAGAAACAGAGATGATGTTGGCGTGGGCCCCCAAGAGAGGATAACCATGAGGATTTGGTTCCTCTTACGCTCACAGTACTAAAGATCAGAAAGTAGTACAAGGAAGAAATGAGGTTTTATTGTTATTGGCCACTAAGATGTTTGCCTGTCTGTTTGATTTTTACGAACATAATTTACAGCTAACTTGTGTCAGAGGAAATACTTACTGTCTCAATGTTCCCAATCTACCAACAAAGTTATTTCCATGTTCTCTAGAACTCTCCCATCACTTTGTTGTTGTTGTTGTTTAACAGGCCATTTTAAGGAATTAATCTACCATCACTTTGTCTACATCTCAGTATGTAGAAAATTATTACTTTCTATTATGCAATTCCTTTTGTTTGCTGGTTTTCTCCACCCCCAATATATAACATATATCCTACAATTTATTCTGTTTGTCAACATTCGTGACAACAGATAAGGTGTCCTTACTTTCTGTCGATTCTCATCCACAATTATATGATTATATAATGAGACGAGTATGCTGGAAATTATATATCTCTCAAAAGTTTGAGACAGTCACAACCAGTTTTCCAATGTATGTATGGTATATGATTCAAAAACAGCAATTGGAATCTCTTCACTAGGCAGAAGATTGTCTAATCAGCGTTCTTGCTTCTTTTTGTGGAGATCTTGTAACTTGTCATAGATATATGATTTCAATTTAATAATGAAATAATTTTGTATGTGCTCCAAAGATGAGATAGAGACCATAAAATGCTCAATTCATAATTGAGTATATTGGGAAAAAATAACTAAATTGAACTTGATGCTCAGTTTCTGAACTTACAAAGATCTAGTAGAAGTTGCAGTCATTGATTAAAATTTTAAATATTGAAGGCCACTAAAATTTTGATGGAGGGGGGCTTCTGTGTTAATTTCCAGGCAATATATTGAGAAATTTTAGACAATTCCAATGTCATATGTCTTTCAGTACATACTTTGACTTCATTTTGCCCAGAAACTATAGTTGAGGGCACCTCTGCACTGAAGTCTGTGGTTGTGCTACAGCAACTGGTTATGAAGGGCATCAAGAAGACTCTCAGGTCAGGTTATATGTTCTATGGACAGATGACAAACAACCATTTGGACACTTGTGTTCCTTCTAAAAGTTCATGTATGTTGAGGAAGGGGACAAAGTATACTATGAAAAAAAATTAAATAATTTTAAGTCTACCATTGGGCTGCTTATACAACTATAGAGGCCAGGACTGCTGCAGAAATGGGCCTACTAGAGTTAGTGGGAGGACGCCATTCTGAAAGATTGGCAAAATTGGGTTTACTCACCTGCAAGGATCTAGAAAAGTTGTTAATAAACCATGGTGTTCCTAGGATACAGTGGGAACCCACAGTAGGCAGCTCATGAAGACATCACTTGATTTATAAAAACAAAAAGTCAGAGTTAGTGAGCAAAATACTAAGGTCAACTGCTGTAATGCTAGTTCATATTGTCTCAGACAGTTTCCAGACCTAACTCGTTCTCAGACCTAGAGCTCATTGATTGAAAAAAACTTCAGGTCTCTTGATAAAGAACCCTTCAATGCCACAACAAGTGTTTAAAATAAATAGTAGCCCAGTTTTCCCTCAAAAGAACCTAAAATGATTAGGTTAAAGACTGATCCTTATGACTAGCTAATGTAAAGGAAGAATCTTAGGTCTAAATAAAGAACAAATTAGCTAGATAGGTTGGTTTGAACAAAAAATAGAATTCTGATACATTCCAATCTGAATTACAGGTGGTCCTGAAAAATAGTAATAAATAGAAATATCTTCATCAGCTAGTGTGAAGCCATACCCATAAGCATTCACTTTGAGTGGAGGAAAACGTTGTAAATGGAATGGTGTATAAGGACTTTGGAGCAGCCACAAATGTCTTGGAAAGATAATTACAGTCTTGGAAGGTGCAAGGGTAGAAGAAAAACTTCAAGAAATTCTGAAGGATGTATTTATGGATAGATCTCGGCTAGTGGGTTCGAAGGAAGCAGATCTTTGTGTCCCATATTAATTCAGCTATTGAATGTCTGACTTGTCATCAGCAGGAACCAATGTTGAACCCACGATAGAGATACATTCACCCTATTATATACCATGTTACTCAGAAGTTACAGGCCTTAGAGGATACTGGAGTGGCCTTTTAGATGTGTAAATATGGCAACAACACTAGGATAACACCCTGTAGAAGGTTGTTGTATACTCCCAGATGACATACATACATTGAATTAATAGACATTGCAAGATGTTATGTCCCCAAAATGTAGAATATGAGTCCATGACATTTCTCAAATAACTAAATATAGAGCTACCATTTGATCCAACAGTCCCATTATTGAGTATATACCCAAAAGATAATTACTCATTCTACCAAAAGACACATTCACTCACATGTCCATCACAGAACTATTCACAGTAGCAAAGACATGGAATCAACCCAGGTGCCCATCAGCCATGGACTGGATAAAGAAAATGTAATTATACACCATGGAATACTATGCAGCCATAGGAAACAATAAGATCATGTCCTTTGCAGCAATGTGGATGCAGCTGAAGATAATTATTCTAAATGAATTAATGCAGGAAAAGAAAACTAAATATTGCATTTTCTCACTTTTAAGTAGGAGCTGAAAATTGAGTATGCATGAACATAAAATGGTAACAACAGTCATGGGGATTGCAAAAGGAGAAGGAGGGTACTATGCTTGGACAACAGGATCATTAGAAGCCCAAACTTCAGCATCCCATAGTATTCTTATGTAACAAACCTGTGTGCATACACCCTGAATCTAAAATTAAGAAAAAAGAAAACAATTTTTAAAATAAAAGAATATGAGTCTATGAAACAAAGGGTGAAAGTAAAATTGGTTTCTCTCATTATTATTCTTAAAGACACTTGGGAGAAATTTGTATTTCCAGCCACAATGTTTAGTTCAATTGGACCAATATCTTGGTTCTGAGAATGAAATTATTCCACCAGTTGACATAGTAGAATTTTCAAAGATCCTAGTAGGAAGTAGCTGTTCATTTGTAGTTTCTCAAGAAAGGACACATCGGACTTAATGTGGCAAAGCAGTAAAACTGAGTCGGGCAAGTGGTATAGTTTGGATATTTGATTCCACTCAGATCTCATGATGAACCATAGTCCTCACTGCTGGGACTGGGGTCTGGTAGGAGTTGTTTGGATTGTGATGACAGATGCCTCATGGCTTGGCACTGTCTTTGTGATAGTGAGTTCTTGTGATATCTGGTCATTGTAAAGTGTATGGCACCTCTCCTTACCCTCATCTTGCTCCTGCTTTGGCCATGAGATGTCCCTCTTCTTACTTCATCTTCTGCTATCATTTAAGCTTCCTGAGGCCTCCCCAGGGGCAGATGCTGCTATGCTTCCTGTGCAGACTGCAGAACCCTCAGACAATTAAGCATCTTTTCTTTATAAATTAACCAGCCTTGGCTATTTCTTTATAGCAGTGCAAGAATGGCCTAACACATCAAGGCACTAGCACAACCTAGCCCTGTTACCTGAACTATATTCCCTGTCTGTTCTGGATTCAACTGAAGCTTCAGAGGGTTTCTGTGAATAATGCTTGCTTTCCACTTCAAAATTCTGTGCCTTCTTGCTTGAGGACTTATGAGACTGCTGGAGGATGCTTAGAAGTTTAAGAATCATAGGCAGAAATATCAAATTCTTGAAAACATGATAAAGAATGAAATAGAGTGAACTTTTAATTCTCTTTTATATGACAGTACTGTTTTAAAACCCAAACACATTTTCTCAAATATTATAGATTTTAATTCCAAGAGCATCAGTTATGAATTTCAAAATAAATGTATTAGACTTAGTTATAAGATTTCCTAATGTTATATTTTTAAAATACCACACACATTTTAATCCACACAAATTATTTTTTAATTTATTGAGTATTCTATTTATTTGATTCACTTCTCCACCTCTGTATTTAATTACAAACATTTCTCAAGATAATTAAATTCATTTTCTAAAATAAATAAGCAGCAAAGTATCTCAGTTTGAGATATTGAAGTTTCTATTTTAATACTTCAAAGCATAATGGAGTTGAGAAACATATAAAGATGATACACCAGGATATAGAATCTGGGTGCTACATGCCTCCAGATTAATTATATCCGAGTCACAGTTGGGGACACCAAGCACACTTGACAATGGCTAGTTTAGCAGTGTCTTTCTACATTCTTGACCTCAGTTTGCCCGGTATTGTAGGGCATTTCCTGGTGTTTCAACTGTCTTCCTTCATTGTTCCAGACTTTGGCTGTATATTCTGCACCTTGTGGTTTGTGAATAATTGGCTAACACTCTGGTTCTCATTTTCAGAAAAGATTTGCTTTTGTCTTCGGCCAATGGTGTCATATGGATCAGGTCTATGTCACATGTAAGTCATAAAAAATTCAAGAGAGCTCTCTGCTTTTTCTCACATATATAAATGTGCCTATGCAATTGTCACAGCCTGTTCAAGGAGGTTTTATATTTGATACTGAGTTGGTATAGTTTTCTTTCTCAATACCTTTATTTGATCCATTGCAAGACTTAATCAGAAATCTCTTAAAACCTCTAGAATTCACCCACCTCAATCCCTCACACCATCATCCGAATGCAAGCTACCATCATCTCCTCAATACCCTGCTTTTCTGCCCCCATTCTTATCTGCATCCACTCATTAGTAGCCAGATGCCATTTTTGAAATGTAAATGCAATGACGTTAGTCTTCCTCCCCTCCTACCATATTCATTCACACGCAAATCATTCCATGGGCTCTGCACAGTGCTTAGTCTTTCGTGCTTTCAGCACCTGGTGCTCTCCATAATTTTTCACTCTTGATAGCTCTTCTACTTACAATGCTTTCCCCCACTCTCCACCTGTAATTACCTTCTATTATTGTACAGGTCTCAGTCAATTGTCAAACATACAAGCGAGCCTTCTCTGCAGTGCCCACTTATGCTGCCATAGCTTTGTGGTTTTATTTATTTTATTTTTGTAGGATTGTTTACCTCTCAGTTCTGTGTGGTTAAAGGCTAGGTTCAACATTGTATTCCCCGCACTTTCCACGTTTATTCAACAAAATATTCCATATTTATTCAACAAAAGTTTCTTCAATACATGTTTGTTGAATAAATACATTGCCTACTAACTACTAAGTTTCATCTTGGAATGGCAGATATAAATATATGCTCTCACTTCTACGCTTCACTTAAACTTTGAAAGCAAGATTGAGAATTTTTCTCCCTGTTTTTGCTCCACACTTATCAGGAAGTAGTAAGGTAGGTTTTCAGAGTATTGTAACCATAGGTCTCCGAAACTTGAAACAGTGCTCAAGTGGGTCCAGGTTTCAGAGGATGTGACAGGCTGGAATAAGGATATTAAATCTAAAGAATAAAGGAATATGATATCTCATAAGCAATCATCAATGTGGTGGCCCATGGAGTTAATAAAAGAAAGTAATATGATGGTGTTTTAGTCTCTCTTTTTTTTTTCTCTCTCCTTAACCTTACCATTGTTCTGCTACCAACAAGTAACTGTTAACTCCTCCCAGAGATTGTGAAAATCAGGCAGAAGTGATTGGTTTGCACTGAGGACCTAGACACTTCTTATAACATTGATTCTATAGGAGTATGTATTTCAGACTTTAAATTGAATAAATTGACTAACCAAGAACTCCTGGTACACAGCTCATTCACAGCCTGAAGACTACGTATATCAAACAAGTTACTTGACAAGTTTTCAGCATTATATCTCAAAAACATCTGTTTTTGAATGAGCAAAGAAAATATATTACTTTTGAAGAAGAGACACTATAAAATAGTGCTTTATATACATTACTGAAAATTGTTGGATTTATTCCATATAAATTATTCATCACTTTTCCTGGGCAATGTTAAGATTTTAAAATAATGGCTGTTTTTGCTTCATTTCCATAATGTAACTTTTAAAATACTTCCAGTTATGCTTTTTAAAATTTATTTCAGCATTAATGAGTCAGCGATAACAGCAACTCAGATAACTATGGGACTACCAGAATATATTTTGATAACAAGTCATCCATTCTTTTACAATTATAATTTTATTATCTAGTTACAAAAAATATTATTTTAAAAAAGTTACCTACACATACCCTGAATTTGCCCAGATCTCAGCTGCCCGTAATTTCATTAGCAATTTTATCACAAAACCATGGGCATTTACCCATGAATAGTACCCAAATATTCTTTTATTATTCTTTCTCAAAAAAATTTTGGAGGCCCCAGGAGCTTTCCCATTCATCTTTTATAAGGGTGTTCATTCTGCTTGGTTCTATTCTTCCAGTTCCTTGGTAGTTTCACCATCTTCAGCAGGCACTACAGTGTTCTATCTGGCCAAAGTGGGCTCCTTTGAAGTATTTTTATCCCTCTCAACATCCCCCCATATTGTCAGGCACTATTATGCTCTTGTAGGAAGTATGGACTCTAACAGGTGACACCACTGCTCCCCTGAATACTCTGGCCTCTGCAGCCATTGTTCCTTTTTATGCTCCCAGAAATGCCTGGAATTAGTAGTGGTTCCAAAGCTGCTTCACTAACTGCTGGTAAAGTACAGAACAATGCATGGCTCTTTTTGGTGATACTTCTCTTAGACTCAGAAAGATACACATGCAGAACTCCTTGTGCCCTGTCTTACATAGTTTTAGGCAAACATTGTTTTTCCTGTGTTTATTTTTCTCATAGTCATTCCTTGGTATCCATGTGGGATTGGTTCCAGGACCCCCAATAAATACCAAAATTCACAGATGTTCTTACATAAGACGGAGGATGCCCTTGTATACAACGGCAGAGTATTTGCACATTACCTAGCACATCCTCTAGCATACTTTAAATCAACTCGAGATTCTCAAGGTGACTTCTAATACCTAATACAATGTAATTGCTATGTAAATAGTTGTTATACTATAACATTTAGGAAATAATGACAAGAACAAATGTCTATATCTGTTCAGTACAGATGCAATCATCCTTTTTTATCCTCAAATATTTTAATCTGAGGTTTGTTGAATCCACAGATGTGGAACTCACAAATTTGGAGGACCAAATGTACTTTATTTATCATCTACCTATTTTCTATAGTTCTCAGCCACGAATCTGTTAGAAATTGTGCTGTGATATAAATCTTGGCATTTCTGGAAATTAATGCTTCCTATGATTGTGCTTTTAATGCAAAAAGCTTTTGGTCTTAGCGGATCATAGCAAAGGTTCAAATTCTACTTTGAATCAATCAGTGGATTCCTCTAACCCCAATTACTATTAGTTTGCAACAAGAATAAGTTTTAGAACATTCTCTTACTTCCAGATTCTGATGATGAGGGTACTGGACTGAAGTGTCCTCTCCCAAAAAATACCATATTGATTTTTAAAAAGGACATATTATAATATAAAATATCATGTAAAATAAATAGATAGATAAAAATGAAATCAAAAGCTCATGTGTCTTATAAGGCAATTTAATTTGCACAAACAAGTCTTGAAAATCAAATGAAGACTGCTGTGTCTATTGTCTATTTGCCACCATTAAAAACTCTGGCTTAGCTGAACACAGAAAAATAACATGTTATATAAAGTACAAAATATAATAATTGCAACAGTGCAACAATTGCAATTTATTCATTGATTGTTCTATTCACAATCAGCATTTTAAAGTCATATGCATTTCCTTAAAAATATAAAAAGCACCACACTATAATGTAAAATAAATTTTAAAAATCTAATTACTAAAAGATCTTTCTGGACTTGCAGATAGTAATATGGAAAAAAATAACCTCAGGATTTATTTTAATAGCATTGACAAAAATAGCTTCAACCAAAGCACTTTTAGAAATGCAATGATTTTGGATGCTGCCTACTAGGAGTTAGGCCAAACTTCACAAGTTAAGGGCACATTCTTCTTCAAGACTGCTGTCATTTCAGACAATAGCTGAACGTTCACGGATTCTGGGGTACCCACGCTTCTGATCTTCTGGCTACAAATTTCAGGGCTCCCACCACCAGTTTTAGTTTAATTATTTGCTAGAAAGACTCACAGAGGTCACTGAAAATATTATACTTACAAATGCAGTTTCACTGTAACAAAAGGTTACAAATTACAACAAGTCAAAAGAAGAGACAGAGAGAGAGAGGTCTAGGAGGGTCCCAAATGTGAAGTTTCTATATCTTCAAGAACATGTCACCTTTCTGGTGCATCAACGTGCCAGAAAGGTGACATGTGCCAATACTCACAAAATATTGTTTCCAGCAAAGCTCACCCAAGTTTCAGTGTCCAGAGATTTTGCTGGGGTTTCATCATGCAGGCATGACTGACTGACTTGTTGGCCACAAGATTTGACTCAATCTCCAGCCTTCTTCACTCCGAGGTGAGACTGATAATTTCATGTCTGAAAGCCCCAAGTGTCTAACCATTTGGTTGGTCTTTCTGACATGGTCAGCCCCAGTTCTGAGTCTCATTAGCATAAACTAGCTAAGGGCCCACCAGGAGTCACTTTAGTAGCATAAACTATTAGGGCACATTATGACTAATGAAGACAGTACTAATAATTTTAAAACTCCAAAGGTTTAGAGGCTTTCTTCCCAAGAATGAGGGAGGATCATTAGCCAACTTGTTTACTATAGGATAGAAAAATCTGTCCATACCATCTATTTCTTTTGTTTAGACTTTCCTTTTCACATTTGTCTTTTAGCCATTAATTTTGAAGTACCCCTTGCTCTGTGGTGAACTATTTTATTCATATAAAGTTCATTACATTTTTAATATATTAAATTGCCTCTTGAAGACCCTTTTTGATCTTTCTACTACCATTTTCATTTCGCTTTTCCTATCAAACCAATTGTGCTACCATCTTATAAATTGATAGATAACAACATCTTCATCACTTATGCAACAAACAGGATAAGCCCCCAAAGTCCATGCCAAAATACATCATAATTACACTTTTGAAAACTAAAGAAAAAAAAAAATCTCGCAAGCAGTTGAGGAGAAATGACAAATTACCTGCAGGGAAACACCAATTCAAATGAAATCTGATTTCTCATCTAAAACTATGAAGGTCAGAAGAAAGTGGTATGATACATTTTTTAAGTACCAAAATAAAAGATTTGTCAACCATGAATTTTATACCTGGCAAGATTATCTTTCAGGAATAAAAAGTAAAGAACGTTCACACACAAAGGAAAATTAAAATAATTTCGTAATGAATGGACCTACCCTTAAAAATTTACTAAAGGAAGTTCTTCAAACAGATTAATGATAAAAGAATGATCTTGGAGCATCAGGAAGAAAGAATGAACAATGGAAAGAGCAGAAATATGGATACATACAATATACTCTTCTTTTCCTTATGAGTTTTTACATGAGTACTTATATAATATAATCCTATGAGTTTATGTATGCATGTGTAAATATATTGGCCAGGTGCAGTGGCTCACACCTGTAATCCCCGCACCTTATGAGGCCAAGGCAGAGGGTCACTTGAGCCCAGGCCAAGGCAGAGGATCGCTTGAGCCCAAGCTACAGGGAGGCTGAGGTCAGAGGATCTTTTGAGCCCAGGAGGCAGAGATTGCAGTGAGTTGAGATTGCACCACTATACTCCAACCTCGGTGACAGAACAAGACCTTGTCTTAAAGAAAAAATAAATAAAATAAAAAATAAATATATTATTTTAAATCTTAATTATTGAAATAAAAATTAGATAATATGATCCTCAAGCCAGTGATATTTAAAATTTGATAAAGTGTAGGCACCTAAATGGAGGTGAGGTTTCTACACTTCACTTGAAGTGGTAAAATATTAGTACTAAGAGACTGTTAAAAATCAGATATATACATTATATTATACTGAATGAGATGGAAAATAATTTGAGGGTTTTGTCAGAGAAGGGATGTATTATGGCTTACATTAAAAGAAAACACTCATGCTACTGGATGGAGAAGTATTTCCATGAGGATACGGATGACTAGTTAGAAAGTTATTACATTAATTCAAGTGAAAGGCTTGGCATAGAGTGATCATGTTAAAGATAATGATGTGATCAAATCAGAGTAATTAACATATCCATTACCTCAAACATTTATCAGTTCTTGTAACAGAAACATTCAAATTTCTCCCTTCTAGCTACTTAACAATTTACAATAAATTATTGTTAACTATAGTCACCCTACAGTGCTATATAATGCTAGAACTAATTCTTCCTACTTACCTGTAGTTTTGTATTCTTTAACCAGTTTCTCCCTATTTCTCTCCACTACCTTTCCTAGTCTCTAGTAACCACGATTCTACTCTCCACTTCTCTATGGGATCAGCATTTTTAGCTTCTGCATATAAGTGAGAACATATGGTATTTGTCTTTCTGTAACATAATCTCTTTCAGGCTCATCCATGTTGCCTTGAATGACAGCATTGCATTTTATGGCTAAATAGCATTCTATTGTGTATACGTGTCACATTTTCTTTAAATTCTGGTATATCTTGAAGGTAAAACTGTCAATGTTTGTTAACTTATTGGATGGTGATGCGACTTTATAAAAAGGGATAAGGATGAACCAAAATTTGCAGTTGGCTTCATTCAAATAGAGCAACTCCATGAAAAAAAATCAGTACAAAATTATTTTACATTGGAAATAACGACCAGATGTCTGTTTTGAATTAAACTCGTCAAGTCTTTTCGACTTAGCTGGTAGCTACTTTCTTCAGCAGCCACTAGAGGCTGAAGGAAGCACCAGCAAGACATCCACCTGCCTGGGTGCCCTCATGGTAGCCTCACCAACTGGAGTCAAATTTGAGACAAGGCTTTAATGATGCCACCATAGTGTGAACGTTTAAGATTTTTTAGTACATATAGACCATGAAGGGTGCATAGCATTCCTAGAGGCCACAGATGAGGAGTTCATAGAGCCTTGATTCTCAGAGAGAGAGGGAGAGAAGAGGTCACTCTCAGCATATACTGTGAAATAAAGCATCAGTCACTTTAAATTTGTGGACAAATGCCTGAATGGTCCTATTAAAGGCAGTCGTGAGAAAGCTAAACCTGCACTCAAAATGGATGCTGAAGCAAAATAAAGTCAAAAGCATTCAATGTAATGTTATTTAAAGTTTTTGTGTAGAAATGTATGTGTGTGTGTGTATATATACACACAACATATATATATATATATTGTAAGAGTTCAGAGTAGAAAATATGCATGTATGTATATATATGCAACATATATATAATGTAAGAGTTTAGGGTAGAAAATATGTATGTATGTACATATATGAAACATATATATATATATAGTTTAGGGTAGAAAATAGGACTAGAGCTATACATACAGGGTTGTAAGTGTATGGATACTATTAACGTCATTAGACGGGATAAAATCACATTAAGATTTAAGGTACAGAGAGAAGAGGAATGGCATGTGAACTAATCCTGGTGAAATCCAAAATTAAGAAGTCATAAATATGAGGGTAAACCAGTAAAACACACTGAGAAGGAACAACAAATAAGGCGGAAACAACTGAAATACATATGTCTGGAATCTTAGCTGAAGAAAAAAGAAAAAAAAAGCTCTAGAGGTAAGTGGTTAACCCACTGTGACAAATGCTGCTGAAAGCTCAAATCAGATCATGACCGAGACTTGGCAATTACATTGGTCATGCATCTTTGTCAGGATCTAAGAGTAATTTAAATCTCATGAGATGTCAGTAAAGATTAAATGCTAATTTCTATCTTGATAAAGACATATGAAACACCACACACCTGAAAGGAGATAAAGGACGTAAAGATATTTTCTATCCACATCCCCACCTTCACTTCATACATACTCTGTTTCTAGGCTTTCAAATCTTGCGTGTAATCAACCAGAAAAGCACAAAACTCTCCTTAATTCATAGGTGTTACATCTGAAGTAAATATAATCATATCAGCTGTGCTATATTAAGAAACTTTTGAAGATCAAACTTCACAAACCAATAGTGCAATAAACAAAAGCAAGGGGTAGTCAAAGGCACAGTGCTTTCCATTTGATATTCCACATTCCTTCCACCTAAGTGAAATGTTGGAAGCCAACTTTAAAGAGAAAAAAGAAACCATAAATATCCACAAAATTCAGGGTTGTTAAAATCCCCATAAAATCTATCACTTCTCTCTGACAGAGATCCAAATATTGTGAAGATGCAGAGATCCCAGGAATGTCAGTAAAATCAGACAGTGCCTGATAAATGGTGACTGGTTAATGAGAATTGTACTGAGAATTGTATATATCAAACTTTACATCTAAGAAGTGAATTAAAACATCACTCAAGCAGATAGGTAATGAAGCCAAGGAAAGTCCACATTCTCTTTCAGTTGAAACACTGATTTTGGGTAGATTGCTTCCAAGCATGTGGTTTATGGGGAAAAAATGCTGCAGAAATGGGATCAGCAAGTCATTCTGAAGGCACGATGGACTCAATGGGAAAAAACGTAACTCTGGAAATGATCAACAGTAGGAAACAAAAATGGAATGACTTGATCTTTGTTTTAAATAAAAGCAGAAAATTATAAGGGTAGTGAAAACTCAAGATTATATGTAAAAATTAAATGATATAAGGGTTACAAACAGAAAGTTTGAATAAACAATACAAGTGTAAATGGGAAACATATTGATAGTGCTAAAAAGAAAATGGAGAAAATAGCAAAGGTCACCATGTTACAACAAAAATAAATGGAACGGTGGATGCAATCAGAACTGTCCTATAAAGAAAACTTTCAAAATTAATAATGAATAACAAATTATATAATCACTAAGCTCTCAAAAGAACAGCTGCTAAATAGACATATAATAAATTTAGAGAAGTCTATGTTAGTAAAATCATTACAGACTTTTAAGGGAAATAAATTTGAGTCCGAGAATTTTGTGTAACTAAATCATTTTCATAGAATGTAAATGCAGACTCAGATGTTTAATGACTCAGAAATTTTACCATACATGCCTTAATTATTATTTTAAAAAGCTGGTATATATAAATCAATTATATATATATATGTGTGTGTGTGTGTGTGTGTCTACATATACACATACATATACACATCCCAGGTGGCTGAGAGTTGGATTGAAATTTACACTTTAAGATTGGTGGTGTCACTGCAAAAAAAAAAATAAATAAATTGATAGTGAGCAATATAGCTCAGTTAATTCTCAATATGTTTTTACAACTAAATACAAATATCAAAATAATCTTTGAAATAAAGCCTAAAACATAAGGTTTGAGAGTGTGATAACAATGATCTCTTCTCTAAACTTACATTAGCACAGATATAGTTTTGGTACAATGATAATAAAAGATCTCAAGTAAGACAAAACTGTTTGAAATCCTAACTCTACCACTTGCTATGTATGTATTTTAAGATATCATGTAAACTTAGTCATTAAATTCTTTTTTTAAAACTATTGTTTTAAGTTCAGGGGTACATGTGCAGGTTTGTCGCATACGTAAACTTGTGTCATGCTTGTTTGTTGTACTGATTATTTCATCACCCAGATATTAAGCCTAGTACCCATTCATTATTTTTCCTGATCCTCTCCTTCCTCCGACCCTGCATCCTCCAATAGGCCCCAGTGTGTGTTGTTCCCCTCTATGTGTCCACGTGTTCTCATCATTTAGCTCCCACTTATAAGTGAGACCATGAGTTATTTAGTTTCCTGTTCCCATGTTAGTTTGCTAAGGATAATGGCGTCCAACTTAATCCATACCCCACAAAGGACATGATCTCATTCTGTTGTAGTAAATTATCAAAAAATATCATAATCGCTACCACCAATATCAGACTCAAATATATGATTTTTTTTTTTTTTTTTTTTTTTTTTTTTTTTTTTTTTTTTGTTTGTTTGTTTGGGAGGATTTCTTACCTGTTGAATCTCATCTGTGTTTCTTGGTCATGAAGCACATTTATTTAAGACGTATTTGATGCCATTCTCATATACCTACATCCATTTAATAATGGTATGCTGTGGTGTATGCCCAGATTTATGGCTTGGTGGGTAAGATATCACTCAATTAATGATGACCAACTCAGGTTGCATAGTGGTCTGTTGTCACCTGGCCATGTCTTCGGTCTTTACCAAGGTATTAAGCCTTCTCAAAAGGAGAAGAGTTAACTGCAGAAGATAGAATTGCCTTATTCCAAAACCTTAAGAAGTTGTGCTGCACTGTGATTCGCTACAGTGTACTTCCAAAGGCTGTACAGCATTCTTATTTGCTGTATAAACTTTAGGCAGCATTGAATCTACTGGGTCACATGGTCCAAGTGGCCAAGCAGCTTTCATGGCAGTGTGAAACTAAGGCAAAACTCTCTTACTGTGTGCCTACTCAAAACTAGATGCCTCTCAGGTTACTCAACAAAACGGTCATGGAAATTTGCCAAAGTAAGTCGAGGCTTGCCCCCAAAATTGCAAAGAGGCCATATGTCCTTGTACTTCTTTCTTAGATGTAGGAAGGACAAGATTTAACAACTTTTCCTTTAATTTAGAAGGGATATGACAATATATGCCCTATATCAAATCTTGGTAAACTGTAGCCTGTGGGCCAAACCCACTTCATTGCCTATTTCATAGATAAAGTTTTACTGGAAAACAGCCGCATGTATTGGTTTACATGTTGACTGTGCTTATTTCGTGTTGCAATGACACATTTGAGTTGTTATGATAGAGACGTATGATACAACCTAAAATGTTTACTATCTGTCTCTTTAAAAATCGTTTGCCAAACCCTGCCCTACACCACTGGACACCTAGAATTTCACCCAGTGACAAGTCATTGAATTTTTTGGGATTTATTTTATACATTCTGACATTCTTCACATGTCTTACCAATGTATCTATGTAGTTGCTACTTTCTGCTCACCAGATGAATAAGCATATCATTAATTTAATGAAGCAACTTGATATCTTCTAGAATGGAGATACAATATTTATTCTTATGACTAAATTCTGTCAGTGGCCTGGGCTGTTGACACAACCCTGAGACAGAACAATGAAGGTGTATTGCTGACCACATCAGCTGAAAGAAAATTGTCTCATGACATTTACTTACAGTTATAGGAAAAAATGTTTTTCTATTTAGGAGTTGCATATATGTGCAAAATAATGTATTTATTTGTTCCAGCAATGAAACTCTATCTGGCACGACAACGGCAATTGAAGTCATCACCTATTTAAGTTTACAATAATTCACTCTCATTGTGCAAGACATATCTCTCTTTTTCATTGTTCAAAAAGTTATGTTAAATGTGAATGTGATAGGAATCACTATCACCAACTTCTTTTAAGTTTTAGTAGGAGCACTAATATCTACATTGTTTCCCAGAAACGCAAGTGCTAAGATTTACTGTTTTGGTAGATTAAGGAAGATCTTATGGTTTCCTTGTGTTTTTTGCCACAATATTAATCCTTATGCTATACATCGAGGAATAAATATAAGAATCCTGACAGTTAATGTGTATGTCTATTTCTATTAAGCATTTCAGAATTGATAATCACAGTATAGATCAAGGGGTGCAAGGGAGAGAAATCTTAACTAAAACTCACTTGATCTCTTAAATGTCATCTGCCCCTCCTCTGACAAGTACACCAAGGTAGTGTCTTGGTCTTCCAAAATTAGTGTAAATATAAAGAAAATATACAACAACCCCCAAAAAGTCTAATTATTTTTCATTACTCAATTCTCAGTGCTATGGACCGAATTGTCTCACACCAAAATTCATACATTGAAGACCTAACCCCCAATGTGATGGTATTTGGAAATGGGGAATAATTATCTCCTATACAGATAATTATGTTTAGCGGAGAATCCTACTCTCATAAAAGACATCAGTAGAGCTTGACAGTACTCTCTCACGCGCGCTCTCTCTCTCACTCTCTTTCTCTCTCTCTCTCTCTTTCTGTCTCTGTTAAATGAGGACACAGTGAGAAGGCCATTGTCTACAAGCCAGGAAGATAGCTTTTGCCAGAACCTTCCAGTCTGTGAGGAAATAAATGTATCTTGTTTAAGTCACCCAGTCTATGGTACTTTACTGTGTCAGCTTGAGCTGACTAAACAGAATTTGGTACTGAGAAATGGAGTGCTGCTGTAACAAATACCTAAAAATGCACAAGTGGCTTTGGAGCTTTTCTGAAAGGTAGAACTTGTGAATAACGAAATCGACTATTTAGTCGAGGAAATTTCTAAGCAAAGTGATAACGGAGTAGCTTAGTTCTGAGCATGTATTTTGTATGATTGAATAAACAGAAAAGTGGGAAAGAATGAATTAGTGCTACATATAACAAATGGATAAATCTGAAACAATGCTTTTAAAAAAGGAGCAAATTGTAACATAATATCACAGATGCAGTATATGTAAACTTTGAAAACACACTAACAATGACATACTCTCTTGGTGAGTTCACCCATATGTAATATGATTATAAAATACATAAACAGAAAAAAATGCACCATTTTCTGGGAAGTACTTGTTACTGTAAATAAAAAATTAGCAAGAATGAGTTTGTTATGAATCATTACACAGGACTTCGACTATGTCAGTAAATTTTTTTGTGAAGGAGTTTTGACCAAATATGAGAAATGCTTAGTAAACCTGGATGTAGGTACCTGGGGCTTTGTTACTCTACCTTGTATTATGTATAGATCAAATATTTCTTTTAAAATTACATGAGGACGAGATGTGGTGGCTCACATCTGTAACTACAGCACTTTGGTTGGCTGAGGCTGGAGGATTACTTGAGCTCAGGAGTTTGAGATTAGCTTGGACAACACAGTGAGACTTCATCTCAGATATCTATATATAAGCCAGGCATGATGGAATGTGCCTGTAGTCCCAGCTACTCAGGAGGCTGAGGCTGGAGGATTGCTTCAGCTAGGAAGGTCAAGGCTTCAGTGATCTGTGATGATGCCACTGCACTCCAGTTTGGGTGATAGTGGGAGACACTGTCTCAAAAAGAAAAAAAAAAATTGTATGAGAAACAAACTACAACAAAATTTTTAAAATACTACAACCCAATGAACATCCCATAACATTTTAACCTTCAATCTTGAATTATATTTAATGAGAAACTTGAGAATCAAATACATGCTTAGACCTTGGGCAACCATAACAAGAACTGGAAGAACAGATACAGTCATGGGCCATATAATGACGTTTCAGTCAATGGTGACCTACATGTAAGATGGTGATCCCAGAAGATTATAATGGAACTGAAAAATTCCTATCAGCTAGTGACATATTAGCACAACACATTACTCACATGTTTGTGGTGATGCTGGTGTAAACAAACCCACTACGCTGCTAGTTCCATAAAAGTGTAGCACATACTATTATGTACAGTACATAACACTTGATAATGAATGACTGTGCTACTGGTTTATGTACTTACTGTACTATATTTTTAAATTTTTATTTCAGGGTCTACTCCTGCTACTTGCAAAAGCAGCTAATCGTATAACAGCCTCAGGCAGTTCCTTCAAGAGGTATTTCAGAAAAAGGCATTGTTATAATAAGAGATGACAGCTGCATGCATGCTTTGCCCATAAAAACTTTCCAATACGACAAGATGTGGAGGTGAAAGACAGTGATACTGATAATGCTGATACTCTGTGGGCCTAGGTTAATGCGGGTGTTTGTGTCTTCATTTATAGCAAAAGTTTAAAAAGCAAAAAAAAAAAAAAAAAAAAAAAAAAAAAAAAAAAAATTAAAAATACAAAAAAGCTTATAGAATGAGGATATAAAGAAATAAAATCCTTTTGTAAAGCTGTTCAGTGTGTTTTTGTTTTAGGCGATATGTTATTAGAGAGGAGTCAAAAAGTTTAAAAAAATAAAAATTTATGAAGTCAAACAGTTACAGTGAGCTAAGGTTAACCTATTATTGAAGACAAATATTTCTTTATAAATGTAGTGTAGCCTACATGTACAGTGTATATAAATTGTGCAGTAGTGAACAGTAATGCCCAAAGCCTTCACATTCGTTCACCACTCATTCACTGTCATCCTGAGCAACTTCCATTCCCACAAGCTCCATTCATGGTAAGTTCTGCATACAGGTGCACCATATTTAAACTTTTATACTATATTTTAATGTAACTTTTCTATATTTAGATGTGTTTAGATATACAAATACTTACCATTGTGTTTTAATTCTCAGCAGTATTCAGTAGAGTATAACCTGCTGTACAGGTTTGTAGCCTAGAAGCAATCGGTTATGGCATTTCTCCTGGGTGTATAGTAGGCATCATCGTCTAGGTTTGTGTAAGTGCACTCTATGATGTTTGAACAATGATGAAATCACCTAAGAACACGTTTCCATCATTAAATGGCTGATTCAAATGGTAAAGGACATGTAGTCAATCTACATGGGCCTGTGTACTGTCTTGAAGACTTCATTATAGAGGCTGGGGAAAAGAAAACTTTTAAGTTAAAAGGATATGCTTTTTTATTATTAGAACAAGATACTGTGTCTTCTTTAAATGTACTACCTTAGAATTAATAAAATTAAAGCATTATACATTTTAAAATAAAGCTTCTAAAATCATGTTGATAGATTTATATAATATATATATATTATATAGATTTATATAATAAAATCTTTTTCTAAATAATATCACATCACGTCTCATTAGGTTTTTGAATTTAACTTCATGCTTTAGATTAACTAATTCTTTTATTTTTGACATTTTAAATGAGTGAAATTTAATAAAACAGTAGCCAATTGACACACACAGTATTTTTCCCAGTCCTTACAAATGTGGTGTAATATGAGTATCAATATAAAAGTCAAATGGCATCACACTACATTTAAATCATATGCTTTTCTTTTGAAGATAAAGACTTTCAGTGTACTTAAATTCAAGGCTGAAAATGTCGATAATTCTGAAAGTAAGATTAATCGATTAAATGACAGCAAGACAAGAAGTCTATCAGACCACAAGCTAGGATATGATAACTAGACGCCATTTTTCTAAGCAATTTCACTTTTAATGCTACTATGAAATGAATAAAATAGTGTGCTTCCATATTTAATATTATAGTTGGAAAATATTTTACAATAAATGGAAACTATACCAGCAGTGTCCACAGTTGCCATTATTACTTCATAGAAGAGATTTTTCCTATCAAAATTTAAGCATGCTTTACCAAATATTTATTTTGTAATGAGTATGAAATGATTAATGACAAAAAGATTTTGAAAATGTCCTACTCTTTCTCTCATATAATATGATGTTCTATATAAAAAGAAAAGTTAAAAATTTGTGAAGAAGACAGCGTGAAATACCTGATAGAGTTCAATCATCTTTTAAGAGCATGTTTAGTGCATTTTGTGCAGCTGTAAACTAAGGGGGAGTGAATTGAGATGCGTGAGGAGAAGGTGGTCAGGAGAAAGTGATGAAACAAAACCAGGAGAACCACACATGGAAGACTCGATACAATTGCCATTCTGCCACTTCTTAGTTGTTGTAACTGTGCATATTGTCTATCTTCTCTCAATTTATTTTATTTAATTAATAAATGCAACAAAATATTTTTTATTTCATCTCACAAGGTTTTGTACATGGTTGCTGTATGGATTCAATAAGAAATTATATGAAAATGTTAACAAATTTTGAAAGCTACACAGCGTTTTGCACAAATAAAAATTAACATTTTGATTTTAATCTTATGTAATACTGGTGACATGACAAATACACAAAAATAAATAATATGTTCTGGCGCAAAGTGTCTGGGGTTAGTAGATTAGATGTGCAATCTATTCAGAGGGAGAAATTCGTTTTAATACTGTTAAAATGATTTCATTAAGCACCAAAGCATCATGAACGTGACTGTACTTTGCTATGAGGGTGCTGAAGATCTGAGATGAATGTTTCTGGATGCTATCATTTTGAACATGGACGCAGATAGTGGCAGATTTGGTTTGGTAACACTACCAAATAGAGCAAGAAACAAATTTCCTTTCAATTTCTTCCTCAGCCATTTACCATCTGTATGACCTTAGGGGAACTTAGGTTTTTCAGTACAATGTTCTTAAATCTCTAAAATAGAGATGCTAACTACATAGCAATTCTAGTGCTCAGTAAATTAACCTCTGCAAGCCTCAATTTTCCCATTTCCAAAAGATGAATAACAACAGCACTAAACATGTTGAATGAGTCTTATAAAAGTGCTTTTTCATATTATCATAAAGACTTAAAATAACTACTTGTACGTTATACAAATTGAGGTATCGTTTAGGCTCTACACTTTGAGACAATTTGGAAAAAATCAAAGATTAATCAGTGCTGTGCTGCTGTACTAAATTTTAAGCTTGATCTGGTCATGGAAAGTTAAACAATATAAATTTTTAATGTGATAGATTGTTTAAGATGGATGAACAGTTTCACTTGAAATCAATAGTACTTTGTTTTCATTTCATTTTTGCATATTTGATAAATTAAAAATGGATTTCTTATTTGTCAGTTTATTCTTTAGTGATGTATTGAATACATTCGAATCTTTAAGATCAGGAAAAAATTACTTGGAGGAAAAAATTTAGATAATTTTCAGCATAATACTAATTCATCTGTTTTCCAACCAAAGTATTACTTTCAAAAAATAGTATAGGATTATTAAAAATAAAGTTCATGATATATATCAAGGTGGTGGTATGCAACACTCAGTCATTTGAATATCTCAGCAGCCCAGAATCAAGTGTAACTGAGAGATAAGCCCAAGCCTACTCTTCTGGTTGCAAGTTCACAATTGGAAAGCCATCTGGAGTGCTCTGAGTCCTGAACAATGATTGTTGGTCCGTGTACACAGGTGCACTGCACAGAGATAGGCAGATTGACCCAGTTGGCTAATAATAGAAAATCTAGTGAGGAGTGAAATCATGTTTATTTCATTTTCTAATTTTTAAAAAAGATTTAGAACATTTGAATACTCTGCTATATGCTATAAAGAAAGAAGTATTGTGAGGTAAATCAAATATAGACCTGATGTTTACCCTTGAGAATTTTCCTTTGTAAGATAGATAACATTTGTGCAGACACCAAAAATAAAATGCTTAAAAGATGAGGACAGGTAGGCAGTCAGGCAATCCTGGAAGTAATTTCAAAATGTGCACCAGAGTTTAGTGATATGTCACTGTTGATGTAGTAGGTTATTAGTCAAAGTGAATTGACAGAAGCATGGATCAACAAAAAGACAATTTCTAGGAGGGGAATGCACATTCAAGCAGTATCTGTTCCTTCTTTTTTTCAGTGTTGGATAGTTATACACAATTTCTAAAGCTTTATTTCTATATTTCTTTCAGTTTCAAAGTATCCTAAATTTATTTCCTGTTTTGGGTGCTGGTTGGCTTTTTAAATTTTTCAGATCAGGGATTTCCTGCCAACGTGCCATTCATTCACAAAATAAGTACTTGTTATTTCTTTCTCTATGTGATGCTGGGCCAGAAATATAAAGATGCTGAAATACAGTCCTTGTCTTCTGGAAATCAATCTAAGTATTTTTACTAAAGAGTATTCAGTAAAGTTCTAGAGAAGAGAGTCTTTACAGAGAAGACTCTTTTTTGTCCTGTTTCGATAATTAAGTAGGACTCATTAGGAAGAGAAGGAAAAAGTATCTCTACTTAAAAAAAAAAAAAGAGAGAGAGAGAAATTTGAAAAATATATTCAGTCTTAAAAGTGTGTGCTCTCTGAGGCCCCTGTGAGACTGAGAGTATGTTATATAGCTGGAGCACAGGACTTTTAAGGAAAGGCAGGAAGTAAAGGCTGAAAGAAGTTTAGATCATATATTAGTTTGTTATTGCCACTATAAAATATTATTATAAACTTAATGAAACAATATGAACTTACTGTCATAGAATTTTGTAGTTCAGAAATCCAACAGAGTTTCACGAGGCTAACTTCACAGTTTTGGCTGGGCTACCTTCTTTTGTGGAAGCTCTAGGGGAGCCTTGTTCGTTTGGACTGCTGGCAGATAGCAGTTTCTTGCAGTTGTGGAACTGTGTTCCCTGTTTCCTGACTTTCTGTCAGTTCTAGAGGCTACTGACAGTCCCTGGCTCATGATCTTTCTCCAGCCTCAAAGCCAGCAATGGTGGGTCAAGTCCCTGTCAAATTTAGAACCTCTTCTGCCTTTTCTTTCATTGTTGTTTCTCTCTAATTAAGTCCTATTCTTTCTATTCCACTTTCATAGGCCCATTTTATTTCACTGGATCCACTGGATGATGGAGGATAATCTCCATATCTGAAAGTCAACTGATTATTAAGCAATGCTCTTTTGCAATATAAAGTAACAAATTCACAGGTTCTAGTATTTCAGTCTTGGACATCTTTGGGAGGCCATTATTCTGTCTACAATAAGTTGCATGTATCAAATTAGTTCGAAGAAAATAAAGAGAAGGATCTTTTATTTCATTTTATATTCCTTAGTGTACATCTGCCTATTCAAGTTTCCTAATTCTCTTCATGTTGTTTTAGCATATTATATTTTTTCTAAAAATTCTTCCATTTTCTTTATGTTACAAAACTAGCATGTAGACATTTATACTATTTTGTAATTATTATTTTAAATATTTATTGTTAGTATTTAGTTCTTTTCATTCACATATTTTCCCCTTCCTTATTCTCCATCAACATCACTAGAAGTTTACCCTTCTCATTAACTTTTAGAAAAAACTGCTGTAAGTCTCATTTACATATTGTTGGTTTTGATAACATTCATGTTTATAATTTTCATTATTTTATTCCTTGTTTTAAGTTTCTCCATTTTTCTTTCACCTTGAATGCTTGCCAATTTATTATTTTATTTTTCTAATTTTTTTCTCGTGTGTCTAAGCTACAAAATTCTATGTACCTTTTTTAATGCAGATTTTGACATATCATGTTTTCATTGCCATTTAGCTATATTTTTAATTTCCCTTATAATTTGCTTTTTTAACCAAACAGTAAATTGTATTTCATTTAGTTTGCAGAAATGTTGTATTCTTTGCAATCTTTTAAAAACTTGTTAACATCTATATTTATTACATTGTAAATAAAGGGCATATGTTGATTCTTCGAGAAAAATAAGACTTGTTTTGTAGATTATTTTGTGGTAAACATTAAAATTTTCATTGGAATGTAATGCAAATGCAAATGTGCATTTTCTACATATATATCTCTCCTTTTTTTTTTTTTTTTTTTTTTTTTGAGACAGAGTCTGACTCTATCACCCAGGCTGGAGTACAGGGGCACAATCTCGGCTCACTGCAAGTTCCGTCTCCCAGGTCCACGCCATTCTCCTGCCTCAGCCTCCCGAATAGCTGGGACTACAGGCGCCCGTCACCATGCCCGGCTAATTTTTTGTATTTTTAGTAGAGACGGGGTTTCACCATGTCAGCCTAGGATGGTCTCGATCTCCTGGCCTCGTCATCTGCCCGCCTTGGCCTCCCAAAGTGCTGGGATTACAGGCGTGACCCACCGTGCCCAGCCAGATATATATATATATATAGTTCTCTATATACCCATTGCTTAAAGTTTTATACCTGGATTATTCATTTATTTATTTTGGTTTATTTATTGTGTTCTTTACATAACTTTTAAGAAAAGTAGTAATAAGTTCAATTTAATATTTTATTATTGCTTTAATATTTTGAAGTTATTTTATTTCTTGTACATGACATTAGAGGTGAACTCTATCAAATGTATGATGAACAAGTAAACATTATCTCAATAAGAGTTTAAGTAACCATGGGGAAAAAAGAAAAAAGTGGAAAACCATTCAACTACTTTTGTTAACTTGTTAAATATAATGAAATAAACTACTATTTAATTTATGAATACTAGGAATATGTGGTATATAATTTTGCTAAATGTATATTACTGATTGATATAGCCAATAATATACATAATGGAAAGACTATGGGAAAATTTCTATTAATATATTTAATTTAATACATTATCAGTGAAACTTTACTATTCCCTCTAATGTTTAACAGATTATTAAAGGGGAAGGATGAAACTATAACAAAAATGTATAAGAAGCATCAGGATAACAAGAGAAGAAAGTTTTTAAATGCAATATGACAATCTAAAAAGAGAACACGAGAGAATAATAAGATGAGAAAATTCATGAATGTGCCTAGACGAAACACCAGCTTATGGCTGTCAATAGCATTTCGCTGTAGCAGCAACAGTCAACTCATAAATGTTACATAAAAGAAATATTACTCACATTAACATCAAAAATTAAAATACTTAGGAACCAAAATAAAGAGCTAGCATTGTTATAGAGAAAATTAGAATTATAAAAAAGTAACAAAAATAGATTTAAGTAAATGGAAATGCATACCAAGTACAGCACGGATAGCTACATTTTATATCCAACCTTTTTACTGTCTCCAAAATAGTGCATATTACTTATACAATCAAAGTAAGTTTTCCAGGTGGGTATTCTGAGACAATTTGGTAATCTTATGCTAACTTGGATGTGAAAGTATTCTGATGCAGGTGTTGCAGTCTTACCAATGCACCTTAATGTAGCAGTTTCTTGTTTGAAACTACATATAAATCAACTTTCAAAAAGAGGTTTAGGGTAATTTCACT
This sequence comes from Rhinopithecus roxellana, assembly GCF_007565055.1. Classification (NCBI taxonomy): domain Eukaryota; kingdom Metazoa; phylum Chordata; class Mammalia; order Primates; family Cercopithecidae; genus Rhinopithecus; species Rhinopithecus roxellana. The sequence continues at coordinate 92,630,455 of NC_044550.1, read as the reverse complement.
GACAGATACTGAAAGTACTAAGAAACCGTAGTACTTGCACAGTTTAGTACTGGTGCAAGAACAAAAAAATTGACTAAGATAATGAAATAGAAGGCACGAAAATGTATGTTGTATGTGAGAGAGAGATAATAGAAAATGGTTTATAACAAATAGGGAAAGACTGTACCACATAGAAAGTAGTGTTGAGAAAAATAGCAACTCTTTCTACAGAGAAGAGTACAGCTATGTTACCAATGTATTCCAAATAATGTTGCACTTGACATGTATTAATGCCATGAAGAGGCAAGAAATAATGAGCATAAGATGATAGAAAACAATAGGGAAGAATTTTTTTCTCAACAAGGGCTCAAGAAACCTCTTAAATGAGACCTATAAAGCACAAACAAGAAAATAAAAAGGCAGTTTGACTACACACAAAAAAATAAAAACTGTGTCTTTATAAACAGTCATAACCAAAGATTACAGATAAATAAAAACCAGTGAAAGATATTTCTAAATATCTAAAACTGACAGAAGATTAATGGTATAAATTTTGACACTTCCTAGTTAATGAACAGTGGAAAGAAACATATTGCAATAGTAAAACTGACAAAGAGATGAACAGGAAGTTTACAAAAGTTATAACCCAAATAGCCGTGCAAATTTTCTAAGTAATCAGACCAAAGTGTAAGTTAATATGTCAGAATATTGTGGATACAACCTACTGATGACAAGACTGTGAAGAAAATAAAACTTTGACAATATTTAGGGAAGCTAAGCATGTGTATACTTTACAATTCTGAGATGCTACTCCTGAGTATTGTTTCTGTTGGGTGGTGATATGGTTTGGCTGTGTCCCCACCCAAATTTCATCTTGAATTGTAGCTCCCATAATTCCCACATGTAGTGGGAAGGACCCAGTGGGAGATAACTGAATCACAAGGGCAGCCTTTTCCATACTGTTCTCCTGGTAGTGAGTAAGTCTCACGAGATCTGATGGTTTTATAAGGGGAAACCCCTTTCACTTTGGTTCTCATTCTTTTGTCTGCCACCATGTAAGATGTGCCTTTCACCTTCTGCCATGATTGTGAGGCCTCCCCAACCACATGGAAACTGTGAATCCATTAAACCTCTTTTTCTTTATATATTACCCAGTCTGGGGTATGTCTTTTTCAGCAGCCTGAGAACATACTAATACAGTTGGGGGTGAGGGAATTTTCAAAGGACCTGAGAAGACATGAACAGGATTTCATGGCAGTGTCTATCTCTAGATAACATAGATAACTGATGGTAAATACTATTGAAAGCTAGAAGCAGTAAGAAGCAAGGGACTAAAGTACATGCAGCATCATGGGCAGATCTAAAATTCTAATAATGAATGACAATAGCAAATAGAAAAATGAAGTAAGAAGTTTTGTATTATAGAAAAAGTTCATGAACTTTTTGCACCTTGGTTTGATTTCAAACCCCACTAATAGCTTCATAATCTTGGTGTTCATCAAATTGTTCGGAGTCTCATTTATTTCTTCTGGAAATTATGGGTAATTATACAGATTGCTGTAACAAGTAAGTGAAATAATGTTTGTAAAATTACCCAGCAGTGTAGCACTTTTAGGATAGACAAATACAATCTTATCACAAATGATATCTACTAGAAACCTTTAAGAAAGATACTTACTGGTGAAATATTGCAATTTTTCTCATTAAAGGAACAGACAAGATAACGTGCCACTATGTACTATATTTTACATATAAAGCCTTTTTTCTTGGCCTATAAAATAGGACAAATAGAAAATAAATAGTAATTATACTTCTAAACTAATTATTATATCAAGGGACTAATAAAAGCTAATATTCTCATAAATTCCAGTGGGAGCATATAGAAGACAGACAGAATTCTAGTCCAGTCACAATTCACAGTGAGCCCTGTTAGTGCTCAAAGCCATCCTCCAATTATTTCCCCACTTGAATAAGTTAGACTCTAGAATAATTTTCTCTCCACAAGCTGATATCTCTAAATTATCCCTAAAACAACATATAGCCTACTTTGACCATTGTTCTTAGAGGTCAGCTATTACAGAATGCTAACACCTCCCAAGTGTCCCCAAGTACAGCATCATTGACACTGTGAGTACTGATAGACTTCACACAATGGTAATTGAGAAGATAAGAATGTATTTAAGGTTATCCACTCTAGAATATTGTTTATCAATGATCACTGGCAAGCGTGAGTTCTTTATTAACCTCCTCCCCTCCCACTGAAATTACACTGCCCTCTTTGTACCCACAAGACTAAATAAACATGTACTCTTGGGAAAGATATGTATAGGACAGATAGCGCCTTCGTATATACAGTCACGCACCACATAATGATGTTTGGTCAAGGATGGGCTGCATGAACGACAGTAGTCCCTAAAGATTATAATACCATACTCTTACTGTATATGCTTAGATAAACAAATGTTTAGCATTGTGTTCCAATTTCCTATAGTATTAAGTACAGTTATCTGTACAGGTTTGTAGCCTAGGAGCAATAGGCTCTACCATATAGCCCAGGTGTGTAGTAGACTGTGACATCTAGGTTTGTGTAAATATACTCTGTGATGTTTGTACAATGATGAAACCACCTAATGATGCATTTCTCAAAACATATCCTCAACCTTAAGCAATAAGCGACTGTTTATATATAAATATAAATGTATATAAACATATGTATGCATATAAAATGAGTATAATCAGACATCTACAAAACCAATAGAATTCTCAGTAAAGAGCATATCCAGATCATTAAAAGCAGGCCTATGTGAAATCATTCTCATCTCCATAGTAATATTTTGCAATTACGGTGCAACCTTGAGGGTGATAAAACCTGCAGCAAGTCTATCATTTAATTTTCCTTGTTTTAGTTATTGACTCAATGAGGCTTATTAATAAATAACAAAAACTGTACTGATTACTGTAAAACTAGGATGCATTCTTATTTTAACAAAGCATCAACAATTTCAATTATCATGAATAATTCAGCAACATTTTAAACTAAGCATGCTCATGACACTGCAAGGACTTACACTCTTAAATTTTGCAGAAAATTTCATAAATAAGAGAGTATACATTTATTATTATACAGTATTTACATCAGGGTCTTCAGATAGCATGCTGACACACATACCGATTTTTAAAATGATAGCTTGGTTTTCTTCTTTTAAATCTCATTCTACAGAATTTAATAGAAAACGAAACAGACTTCTAATATGTATTGATCTCTGTCTCAACTTCCTAATATACATTAACCCACTGAATCCTCACCAAAACCTTTTGAGGTAGGGGCTATTATTTTTCCTACTTTATAGAAGAGAAGATTAAGTCTGAGAGGATAAATAACTTGCCTGGGTTAAAGAAACTGGTTGGCAGTGGGGAGAGAATGAACCTCAGAAATTCTAGCTCCAAGGCTTGCTCACTTAACAACTAGACAACAGTATCATCGCTCAGAGGTTTTCTTTATTCTCTGCTTGAATTGTGGTTATGTCTTGACCAAATGTAGCACTTGAATATGGACTATTAGTATATGTGCCAGTGACTGAAACCTGTGTTTAGCTGCAGAGCTTACTGCACACCATGAGTGTAAGAGCCGAGTTATATGAAAGGAATAAAACAATTGTTCACCAAGGGCACAAATAGATTGCCTTCCTTCTGGGCCCTATATAAACCTATGGAAGAATTTTTCTTCATGAGTTTAAAGGTATCTGACTTCTTATTTATATGTGATTTATGAAAATAGGCTGAATGAATTACGAAAAACAAGTGATTTGAAAGCTTTTTATTTGTTTCTATGGGAACATAACACAGAAGCCAGAAGCAAGCAAAATAAGTTTATTCTGTTGCTTGTATGTTGCAAATGCCCCTGAGGTGCCTTATAATAATGCACTATGAATAATTCTGTCTTAACAACCCAAGTTTAATAAGAACGAATCATTCTTTATTTCATGTTGAGAATTGAAAGAATGTTCTTTGGTCTAACATTCTAAAAATGGCTTTCTATATTGAACAAGAGAGAATGATATTAAAACTAAGTAATGGATTGATATACTTCTTTTTCTATGGTGGGTCATCTTTTGAAAAACAATTGTTCTCTGGTAATCTTTTAAAACTACAATATTTTTATCAGGTAAAGTTATACCTTTATTAACCCTCATAATCTGGCTTTTGTTTATATTATACTTGCACTTCTCGCTATAATGTCAAATACTTGAAAACATAGCTGAGATGTAAGTAATATTTAATCTTTTTCTAGTATAGATTATTTTAATGATGCATATAATGGCAAAAGCTTTAAAGTAACATTATACTCACCTACACCTTCAATAAAATTGTTAAAATTAAACATAATGGTTAATTTTAATTTTTTTCAGTGAATTCCAAGATTAAAATAACTGCTGGAATCATAAAAAGTAAATAAAGCCATGCATTTAACTGCCTCCAATTCACTGTATAACATCAACTCAATATATAAATTAACTATATTTAGCATTATTTCTATCAACAAATTTTGATGAGATGGTCACATCAATATTTTTATGAAAATCCCCAATGGGAGTGAAGCTTAGTATTTAAAATAATTTAGGTGCTTATAATTTCCAAATAAAATAGACCATGTAATGGAACTAAATTTCCCACGGGAATTTATCTTTCTTCATTTTCCTTCAGGCCACCACTGAACTGGGGGCTATCTTTTCTGGTTGCTGACAACCATGAGTAGAGCTGCCTGTAAACCGTCATCAATTATACTCATTTTCAGTCAACAGATCTAAAGTAATTTCTTCTGGTGAAATGAGAAGTATAGTGGTGAGGTAGGAATAGACACCCTGGGAATATACTCAATTTAAGTGTTCCTTTAGGACCTATGTAAAGATAATTCTTTTCTCTACCGCTTCTGTTTTATAATCAAATACGTTACTGTGAAAGCCCGGCTATGTTTTTATAGTATCCTCTCTGTAGTGACACATTCTGAAGTCCTATGGAATTATGATAATGAGTGTCTAGCTAGACTGAATTACAGTATGCAAGAGAACTGACACTTGACAAATTTGCTATTTGAAATACCACTTTATTAAGTTTATGATAATCCACTTTTATCTTTTAAGACCTATCAATCTCTTTCAGAATCTAAATAGGTAGATTAAATGATGGTATTATAAGCATAACCACTCTAAAACTTTTAAATCTTGGATGTGATTCTGACATTATGATTGCCCCAGAGTAGGGCACTATGCCTGCTTGCTTGTTTGATAAGGAATTTCTAAGCACATATTCTTGGCTCTTTATACCAAAAGTTTCTTTATGCCATGGATCATGGAACCAATGAATGAATTTTACATTTTTGTAAATGTCTATTCCAACTACATGCTCAGTTGAAAATTAACCGTTGTATGAATTTGGGGTCCCAATGTATTGATCAAGAGGCAGATTCACGCTAAAAATTCACTTATTAGCATACCAATATTTATACATTAAACTTGATAGCAGGATGCTTCTCAGAAGTATGCAGACTCCAATTCCCTCAAAGAACACTCAGTGTTTGTAGTTCACAAGTGGAAAAGAGAGGGTGTGAGATACAGTAAGGTTTCTCTTCAAACAACCTACTCAACTTCTTATTCTCTAATTCCAAGTACCACCTCCCCCACCACCTTTCTTCTCCTTTTCTTCTGATTTTACTACACGCCCAGACATGCCACAGTCCCAACTCACATTCCATTCCTTATTTGAAAATGACTGGCTCTCTAGTCCTCTGTAGATGACTCTTCCTCTTCTCCCCTGTCTCCCATTGCACACCCACCTTATCTAAAAAAGTTTAAATGTTTAGCCAATCGAGTCTACTTTAGATTGTGCAGTGCAACCCCAGCCAATGAGAAAAGGACACAAGGTTAAGAGTCGAGTTAAAAGTAAAAGCTTCAGGCCAGGAGTGGTGGCTCAAGCCTGTAATCCCAGCACTTTGGGAGGCTGAGGCGGGCGAACCACCTGAGGTCAGGAGTTCAAGACCAGCCTGACCAACATGAAGAAACCCCGTCTCTACTAAAAATAAAAGTTAGTCATGCATGGTGGTGCATGCCTGTAATCCCAGCTACTCAGGAGGCTGAGGCAGGAGAATCACTTGAATGCAGGAGGCGGAGGTTGTGGTGAACCAAGATTGTGTCATAGTACTTCAGCCTGCGCAACAAGAGCGAAACTCCCTCAAATAAATAAATAAATATTTAAAAAAATAAAAGCTTCTACTCTCCTTTGTTCAGGATGCTCTCATGGCAGCCAGCCTGATGAGAAGCACCCTTCTGTGCAAAAGTAAATTTGCTTTGCTGAGAAATCCTTTATTTGCTGTTTTTCTTTATGACTCTGAACTTTATTTCTAACAGAGGGACTCTAAATATTTATCATCATAGCCTTAGTCAGGTATCCAGGCCTATGATTTAAAAATGTAATAGTAAATGTCCTTTGGATGCCATCAACACTCTCTTAAAAGGTTTTATAATTAGACAATTTGTATTGCCATTTTTCCATTCTACATTGCCTCTGACAGACAACTGACATGTTTAGCCTCTGCTACCTAAGAATCTTACCAACTTCATTGAACTCAGGAAATCCTGTTCAGTAGCCTAATCACCCACCTACATCCTCAGGCTACACATAACAACCAGTAAAAGTATGTTTTGTCATATTGCTACTTGCCTCTTCAATAGGATCCTGGAAGTGGTATTCCACGAAAACACTCAGGGGACATGGTAGGCTATGGTTGAAGAAAACACAACGACACAGGACACAGTTCCTCTAACACTTTTAACTTCTTTAATTAATTCACTTATGTAATATGAATTAATTTTTAGCATCCAAGTTTCAATTTTACCAGAGGCCACAATGAAACTCAAGTTCTAGTAAACCAAACAAATTAATACCAGACCTTGAATTAAGAATTCAAGGTTTATTTTACTGACTATCCACAAATATGTCCTGATGTATAATAATACTCTCAGAATACATACAAAAATATAGTCTTCATATATATTGTCCATATGTACTATAAAATACTTGGGGTTATTTGACATGTGTTTGAGCATTTTGAGAGGTATCAAATAAATAGCATGCCTCTTTTCTTGAATTCTGAAACTCTTTTGAATTAAAATAATGAATAAGTTAGATGGAACAAGATATTTTCTTGAAAATTGCGGAAGCCAATTAAGATTCTAACTATTAACTCCCATCATTAGTCAGAAACACAATCAGTTTCCCCATATCAGATGCCTTAACTTGAGGAGCAAAGGGAACTTTTACTTTGTGAAAGTAATACTACACCCTTCCAAAAGGAAAACATGTGAGAAGCTGATCTAAACTGTAAAATTCATTGTTTTTAATTTACTAATTAGAAAACGTACACTCTGGAGACAGAGTTTTTAAATTCAGCAAACTGTAGGAATGGACTATTTTAAATTTGGCCCTGTTGGCTATATGACCCTGAACCTGTAGGAAAATAAATGAAAAAAGATGAAAAAAAAAATGAGAGGAGCTAAAGATACTCTCTAGTTCTCGCATATGTGTATTGAGGTTATTTTTTCTATATATGTTTTCAAATAAAGCAACCAGGCCAGCACTCAGTACAGATTTATTTATTTATTTTATGTTTTTTTTCTGTTTGTTTTTTAAGACAGAGTGTCTATCGCCTAGGCTGAAGTGCAGTGGTGCAATCTTGGCTCACTGCAATTGTGCCTCCTGGGTCCAAGCAATCCTCCTGCCTCAGCCTCCTGAGTAGCTCAGCTAACAAGTCCCTGCCACCACACCCGGCTAATTTTTGTATTTTTAGTAGAGATGGGGTTTCACCATGCTTGCCAGACTGGTCTCGAACTGCTGACCTCAGGTGATCTGCCCTCCTCGGCCTCCCAAAGTGCTGGGATTATAGGCTTGAGTCATTGTGCCTGACCCCAACAAGGATTTATTAGTGGCTATTAGGTAGCTCACAGAAACAACTGGAGGATTAGGCAGTGACTAAACTGCAAAGGAAAACTAACATGATTACATAACTTACTCTGAGTAAAAATCAATAAATCACCATTCTTACCTCTCAATCCAGGGTAAACCCAGTCTTTTAAAAGCATTTTTCTAAACTAGAGCCTAGACAAGAATGTGGTTTAATAGAGATAGTTGCATGTTTCTTAGTAATTTTTGCCATTGCTAAAATAAATTGTAGCAAAGACCATTCATGCATTTACTTTTTTGTAGCTCATTTTTATCAAAATTTGTTGTAAAATTTTAACAGGAGAAGAATTTCCAAGTTGAATGCTCAAAGTGACTATATATGTACACGTAGACACATTTTCTTTAAAATTAAGATAACATGTGGTCCTATATTTTTCTTGTTTATTGTAAAGTGTTTTTCTTGGGTAACTGTACAAAAAAATTAACACATATGGGTTTTAATCAAAAGGTGTTAATTTTTGGAGGAAGAATCAGCATTTCATTGAATATTTTTGATACATTAAGACAATATATAGGCTAGGCATGGTGGCTCAATACTGTAATCCCAGCCCTTGGGGGGCCCAGGCGGGTAGATCACTGGAGACCACGAGTTCGAGACCACTCTGGTCAACATGATGAATCCCCATTTCTACTAAAAATACAAAAAACAATTAGCTGAGCATAGTGGCGTAAACCTATAATCTCAGCTACTAGCAAAGTTGAGGCAGGAGAATCCCTTGACCCTGGTAAGTAGAGGCTTCAGTGAGCCGAGATCATACCACTGCACTCCAGCCTGGGCGACAGAGACTCTGTCTAAAAAAAAAAAAAAAAAAAAAAAAAAAAGACAAAATATATACTTTTTAATTGAAATGTTTACTAAGAATATTGTAGATTCACATGCAGTTGTAAAAATTTCAAAGTACAACAGAATTCTGTGTATGCTTTATTCAGTTTCCACCAATGAAATATGTAAAACCATTGTATACAGATCTCAAAACTGAACTGTGACTATTTTAACTTAATTTTAAATTGAAGAGTATTTATCATAGAGAATACATAAGTTGTTCTAAATAACACAGTGAGCCATACCGTGCATTCAAAGCCAGATCTGCCTATTCACAAAACCCATACTTTTTCTAGTGGTACAATTAGAATTTACAAAGATAGTGTATGATACATAGCCTTGCAACGAGAACTTGAGGAACCCCGAGAATACATCAAGTATTATGTGTCAACACCAACATGGTCAAAAAGGATTTTACACAGTCCTTATGAAATGAGTTAAACAATTGAGGAACAACCTGCCTTCAGATATCAGTTGCTAAAATACCTTAGTTTAGACATCAGAATGCACAAAAATTACCTGGGAAATTTAGAAAAAATGCACATTGGAAGTAATTATTTGTTCACAACTACTAAATAGTCTATCGTAAGAGATGGTAATTGTTGCTAACCCTTGACCTGTCCTATACCTACAAACCCCTTAAAATCTTTGTGTGTAGGAGTGCTTTTCCATCCACATTGCCAGCCCTCTGTCCAGATTGACTAAACTTGGGAGAAAGCAGTGAGCTCTACAAACCGAAACAGAGCTTCCATCTTCATGGTCAGAGGTGAATTGCAAAACCATTGTGAAAAAAAGACAAAATCTTTAATGCAGTTTGTAGGGAGGCTGCTTCTGAAAAGCATTTATCTAGGGTCTTTTATACAACTCACAAATGTTAATGAAGCTCACACTGGTAAGTACTAGACAAAGGATTGCCAGTAATTATATTCTAAGACAAGATAACGCTTGTTGGAATTAGGCATCTGAAAACTGGGAGTTAGTGCCAAGTCTTTTGTCCTGAGAATTTCATAACTATCAAGAAAAATACAGTCAATCATATGCTCGTGGGCCTTTTGACATGGCAATGAAATTACTGACCATTCTTGAAAATAATTCACAATCTGGTCAGTCGTTGCTCAAGTTTTCAGGGTCTCTGTATCTTCCATAGCTTCAGGATAGGTGGGTAAATAGTTGTAGACTTGTCTTCCTGTTAATTAAAAGATATATTTTTCTTTTTTTTCTGTTGATAATGGCAAGAAGAAGAAAAAGAAAAAAAAAAAATTCTGGGAATAAAAGTCCCGAAACGACTAGTTGAACAGGATGAATGTACACCCAGATAAGTTGACATAGAACAATCAACTTTGTGACATATTCTAGGAATTCTTCAGACCTTAAAGATATTAAGAATATCTAAGAGGCTCCTGCACCAAACCAAACCAAAACAACAAAAACATAAGCTGCCTACCAAAGAAAAAAGACAACACTTGTTGGAATTAGCCATCTGAAAAGTAATGAAAAACAAAACCAAACAAAACAACAACAACAAAAACAGTGGAGCATCGTTCAAGAAACACAAGGAAAGGAAGTTCGAATCCATAATATTATAACTAAGCAATAAGAAGCTATAGAAAAAATTCTATACATTCAAAAACACTTTCAGTGATGTAAGCATGGAATTTCCTTCAGCAATGTACTAGAGGATGAATTTCATCTAAGTAGTAATTAGGTAAGTACTAGACAAAGGATTGCCAGTAATTTTATTCTAAGACAAAAGCCTGGCAGAGCCTAGCTGCCATTCAAGTGATTTGGGAGGCTGAGGAAGACTTCATTTGAGCCTGGGCAACAGAGTGAGACCCTGTCTTTAAAATAAATAAATAAATAAAGACAAAAGCAAAGATGTGACAAGGATGGAAAAAAGCAAAATAAAAATGCCATATATTATGTCAAAAAGTGAGAACAGAAGGAAAATATTAAGTGGGAAAATGGAAAAATTTATTGAATATCAAATAAATGGGTCAATCAGTAAGTAGAAGCTTCGCTACAGAGAACAAAAAAGAAATTAGTGAATAGATAAGAATTAAATTATATGTTTTAAAGCTGAAAACAAACTAATTGAAAGGAAAAAATAAGGATATTATAAAGATGTTAATAAGAAAGTAACTGCTAAATATAATGAAGCTTTTCATTGCTTCTAAAATAAATATCAAAAAATAGCAAAAAAGATATACCACCTAAAGGAAAACCCACCTGTATCTCTTTCTCTGTCACACACACACACACACACACACACACACACACACACACAGACATGCAATAAATATAAAATAACACGCATAGAATGTAGAAAATAAAAAGGACCTCAGAAGGCTCTCTTGTCTTCTTTTCACCATCTGAAAATACTAGAAGTCACTGCCTGCAACTTGGAAGAGACCCCTCATCAGAACCCAACCATGCACCATGCTGGCACCTAGATCTTGCACTTCTAGCCTCCCAGATTGTAAAAAATAAATGATTGTTGTTAAACCACCGAATCTATGGTAATTTGGTATAGCAACCAGAACTAAGACACACGAGAAACATCTATCTAAAAAAAGGTGATTCAGAAATGAGAGAGAGGAAGGAAGGAAAGGAAAGTAAGAGGAAAGGAGAAAGAGGAACAACAAGTTATCAAGCAAATGGAAATACTACTAAGCAGGCAAGTTTGAAGTCTTTCATCAAACCAGGAAGCCCTCAGGCCTCGTTACATTAGGCAATAAAGTTTATTTATGATGCAAAATGATACAATTAACAATCAAAATCTATTAGACATAGATAACTTTATAGTAAGTAACATACAAACCACCTTTATACTATAGAACCTAAAGGATACAGAAAGATAAATAGAAAAAAAACACTAGGAAAGTTTATCATTCTTTTCAAGTTTGTGTGAAAATAGCTGAAGAGGACAAATAAGTAAGCAAGCGTATAGAACATATAATCAATATCAATAAGGTAGATAATATAGAGAAATATCAAATATTACATTCTGATAATAAAGAATATCCCTTTTCAAGAGCAAATGAAACATACATGAAATGTACTATATATTAAAATGCAGCAAGAAGGCAAACAAGTTTAACAAGATGGAATTTTTGTAAATAATCTCCAATCAGAATGTAATAAAACTAGAAATCAATAACAACATTGAAAAGATTCTTAACATGGAATTTAATTATTTTTATTAGGTTAGGTTTATTGTGGTATAATTAAATACAGTAGAATTGACTTATTTTAGGTATATATTTTCATGACATTTTTAAATTTTAATTTTGATATAAGTTAAATTTGATAAAGTCCAATTTATTAAGCTTATCTGCTGTGATTCATATGTTTTGCATCCTAACACCTTTTTGCCTAACCAAAAACTGCAAGAGTATTCTTTTTTTTATGCTTGCAGTCTAACATTTAGGTCTATGAATTCATGTTAATTTTTTAAAGTAATATAACGTATGGGTACCGTGTTATTATTTTTCATATTAACACCCTCATATTTCAGAACCAGTCATAGAAAAGTCATCCCATTATCCATTGAATAACCTGGACACATTTGTCAAAAATTAAAGTAATTATATGTGTGGGTATATATCTGGTATGAGTCTCTCTTTGGTTCCTGTCCTTCTTGATCTCTCTTTATTCATGCTTTATAAGCATTAAGACAAAACCAAGTGACACTTTAACACCTTGCTAAGAAATATTTTTAGTTAGATCACTCAGATAAGTGAGTTTTCTACTTTCCACCTTACCATAGGTGACATTGTTGCCAAACATCCTTAACTAGATTTTAAAAATCCAATTTCCTACAGTTTCCAGTAAGATTTTTCATACTTTTTTAAGCCCTCATCTGCAGTATTCTCAAAGCTTACAAAATTTTCAGCTTCTTCAAGGATCTTGATGCTTTCACATATACTTCCTTCAAACTCTTTTTGGTTTCTAAATCCACTCCAATATTGCAGGATTTGGATTTCTTTGTTTAGGTATGTGTTTTGCTGCCCTAACACCCACTCCTAGGATAAAAATAACTATTATCTAAAGCTGTGTAAACAAGTGCCTTAAAACATAGTGACTTGAAATAGAAAACATGATTTTTGCATATTGGCAAGTTGAGAGCCAAATCACAAATGAACTCCCATTCATAGTTGCTGTAAAAAGAATGAAGTACCTAGGAATAAAGCTAACTAGGGAAGTGAAAGAGCTCTGCAAGGAGACTACAAACCACTGCTGTAAGAAATCAGAGATGACAAAAACAAATGGAAAAACATTCGATGCTCATGGATAGAAGAATCAATATCATTAAAATGGCCATACTGCTCAGAGCAATTTATGGATTCAATGCTACACCTCTTAAACTATCATTGACATTCTTCACAGAACTAGAGAAAACTACTCTAAAATTCATATGGAACAAAAAAAAAGAGCCTGAATGACCTAGGCCATTTTATCTAAAATTTTTCTAAGCAAAAAGAACAAAGCTGGAGGCATCATGCTACCGGACTTCATGTAGTATAGTAGCTACTACAGTACATGGCTACAGTAACCAAAAAAGCAGTGTACAGGTACAAAAATAGACAAACAAACCAATGGAACAGAATAGAGAACCCAGAAATAAGACCACACACCTACAACTATCTGATCTTCGACAAAGCTGACGAAAACAAGCAATGAGAAAAGACTCCCTGTTCAGTAAATAATGCTGGGATAACTGGCTAGCCATGTGCAGAAGACTGAAACCAAACCCCTGCCTTACACCATGTACAAAAATTAACTGAAGATGGATTAAAGATGTAAAACTCAAAACTATAAAAACCTTGGAAGACAACCTAGGCAATACCATTCAGGACATAGGCATGGGCAAAGATTTTATGAAAAAGATGCCAAAAACCAATTACAACAAAAGCAAAAATTGGTAAATAGAGTCTAATTAAATGAAAGAGCTTCTGCACAGCAAAAGAAACTATCATCAGAGTGAACAGGCAAACTACAGAATGGGAGAAAATATTTGCAATTATGCATCTGAGAAAGGCCTAATATCCAGCACCTATAAAACAAATTATTAAACAAATTTACAAAAAAAAGCAACCCCATTAAAAAGTGGGCAAAAAACATGAACAGACTCTTCTCAAAAGCTGACATATATGTGGCCAATGATCATATGAAAAAAGCTCAATATCATTGATCATTAGAGAAATGCAAATGAAAACCACAATGAGATACCATCTCACACAAAGTCAGAATGGCTACTATTAAAAAGTCAAAAAAAACACAGACGTTGGTGAGGTTTTGGAGATAAAAGAATGCTTATACACTGTTGCTGGGGAGTGTAAATTAGTTCAACCATTGTGGAAGACAATGTGTTGCTTCCTCAAAGACCTAAAGACAAAAATACCAGTAAACTCAGCAATCCCGTTACTGGGTATATAGCCAAAGTAATATAAATCATTCTGTTATAAAGACACATGCACGTTTATGTTCACTGCAGTACTATTCATGATAGCAAGGACATAGAATGAATCTAAATGCCCATCAATGATAGACTGGATAAAGCAAATGTGGTACGTGTACACCATAGAATACTATGCAATTATAAAAAAAAGAGTGAGATCATGTCCTTTGCAGGGACAATGGATGGAGTTCAAGGACATTATCCTTAGCAAACTAACAGGAATAGAAAACTAAATACTGCATGTTCTCACTTATAAGTGGAGGGTAAATGATGAGAACACATGGACACATGAAATGAAACAACTCACATTGGGACCTGTCAGAGGCTGGAGGGTGAAAGGAGGGAGAGGATCAGGAAAAACGACTCATGAGAACTAGGTTTAATACCTGGGTCATGAAACAATCTATACAACAAACCCCCATGACACAAGTTTACCTATGTAACAGACCTATACTTGTACCCCTGAACTTAAAATAAAAGTTAAAAAAACATGCATGAAGATTTCTGTAGGTCAACAATTTAGAATAAGCTTACCTGAGTAATTTTGGCTCAGAGTCTCACATCCGGCTGCAGCTAAATTGTTGATCAGGGAGGCAGTCATCTGAAGGGTAGACTAGGACTGGAGCATTATCTCCCAAATACTCAATCGTAGTCGGCAGGAAACCTTAGTTTCTTTCCAGCCATGTAGGACTCTCCATGGGTCTGACAGGTAGATCTCATGACCAAACAGCCGGCTTCCCACAAAGTGAGTGATCTGAGAAAAATAAAGGTGGACGTCACAGTCCCTTTCAGGACTTAGTTTTAGAAGTGATACACTGTGATTTCAACCATATTTATTCATTAAAAATAAGTCATTGAGTCCAGTCCACACTGAAAGGGAAGATGTTAAGCTTCACTTATTAATAGGTACAGCATCAAAGAATTTGTGGACATATTTCAGATAACCGCAAGGCAAAAGGAATTTTTTACATACACTGCATAAATTGAATGCTATGGCAGAGATTTCAGGGATATAACTGGTTATAGTGTCATGATCATATAAACAAGAGTTAATTAGTTTACGAGGTGGCAATATTGATGGATACAGGCTTGGAAATTAGTAGATTTTTGTGTTAAGAAATGTAAAAGCACATTAAATAATAAACATTATTTATTGTAATTCAAGTTCTTAAAAAGATTTCAAATCCCTGAGATCATTTCAACTTGTTTGTGTCAGGAAATAGTCAGCTTGTGGCCAAGAGGAATACACATTTTCTCTGTTTCCATATTAGATTTTTCTTAAGTTTAAATGTATTATTGAATAAAAGAGTAAAACACATAGACAATGACATTTCAGAAACAAAATCAGCTGGGATATATAAGGTGTATTTTGATATAAACTGTCTTACACTTCTTCAATAAGTTTCCTATGAACAGTGAAATAAATAAGATTATTATGGTTTGAGCAAAGACTGTACAAAGATTATTCATACATAGGGAAAATAATAATGATGATAGCACCAAAGATAGCCTAATGTACTGAGCTGAATACTTATGTGCTAAGCACTCTGATAAGCAGTTTATATGCATTGTCTCATTTAATTATCTCCAAAATCACATGAGATTGATGCAACAAGGAAGTAATTATTTTCCTTAGGAGAATTATGTTCTATATTAATATACGTGGATAAGAATACAACTTCTCTGAAGCTTGTGGAAGCACTGGGTTTTCTTACTTACACTGCATCTCCTTATTGAAGTGTTAATTCACTCAAGGTCTCCTGATTATGATGATGATGATTGTTATTATCATTACACATTATCATGCTTTTGCATTCACCAAATCTCCCATGTTTTAAAAACAAACAGTTTTCTCCAATTTCAGGCCCTTAAAACTGAAACAATTATGCAAAATTTTTATACAATAGAGAATAAATTTTACTTTTCTAGTGCTTGAACTATGTGGTTTATTCATCTCTCTCTAAATTCATATCTAGTTTTCCCAACGTCAATTAATTTTATTGTTCTTATTATTTTTAATTCATTGACTAAAGCTTAGCTGATTTATCTCGAACAATTCCAGTGCAATCTTGAAAATAATGATGTTTTTCAATTATAGAATATATAGCATATACGAAAAAGTTCATAAACTTTAAAACAGTATAAAAATATAAAGCATTATCAAGGTATTATTCTAGTCCTGATGTGACACAAGTGGGGAAATATGATTTCAATATTATTTTTCTCATGAATGGAAAATACGTATTATTATAGACTTCAGAAAATATTTTAAAAGGGTCTCAACAATAAAATATCTACATATTAACATGGTTAACTATATCCAATAAGTTTTTGTTGTTGTTGTTGCTTTTTGAGACGGAGTCTCACTTTGTCGCCCAGGCTAGAGCGCTGTGGCGCGATCGAGGCTCACTGCAAGCTCCGCCTCCCGGGTTTACGCCATTCTCCCGCCTCAGCCTCCAAGTAGCTGGAACTACAGGCGCCCGCCACCTCACCCGGCTAGTTTTTTGTATTTTTAGTATAGACGGGGTTTCACCGTGTTAGCCAGGATGGTCTCGATCTCCTGACCTCGTGATCCACCCACCTCAGTCTCCCAAAGTGCTGGGATTACAGGCGTGAGCCACCGCGCCCGGCATATCCAATAAGTTTTTAGTTACATCCATATCTAAACACATATTTTCAAATATATACATATATACCTACACATTAATATATAACTATTTTAAAAATAAAATCACACAATGTAAAATTAGTTCACTTAAGGTTGTTATCTAAAATATTCCCCTGTACCATTAAATATTTTTTCAAAACACAATTTAAAAACCTGTACAGCATTCTTAAAAACATATATACTGCATTTTATTTTATTCTTTTTCTATGGTTGAAATTATAAGTGACGAAACTTTATCACTTTAAACATATTGGAAATATATTTTAAAAGAATTCAAAATGTTGATATATGAATGTGGTGGGATGTCTTCTTAATATATTCCTCAAGAGAATTCATCAGCCTTCTTTAAGATTGGCCTTCTACGTCCCCAAGTTTCTATTTTTCACTTGGAAATGTTTTAATATCTAGCTACCAATTATAATGGCACTATCACTGTACCTGAGGCATTTAATCATACATGATTCTCCCTTCTTTGACCAACTATATGTGAATTATCTTGGAGAGAAAAAAAATCGTTATTCTCTGCGTGGTTGCAGTAAAACTGTTGGGAAAAAAAAGTAATATAAAAATCAAGTAGAAAGTCTCTGCGAAGTGCAATAGAAATTGCACCTGGATTTAGGAGATTGGTTTCTACTCCCTGTTGAGAACTCAGATATTTTTGTGCCCTTGGGAAAGTCACTTAAATTTTCTAGACCTTTGACTCCTCAGTTGGTAATTTATCTCAAATAGTAATTTTTGACTGTGAAATTTTTAAATGTTTCCTTAGAGGAAATAAATGTCTCAATAGATGCAATCTAATTTCCAGGTGATATGTCTGAAGTCAGGTAAAAAATTATACAAATTAATTCCATATACTTGGCTAAGTTTACCACTGAGACTTTTATAATTAGAGTCTGAGTTATTTGGGATGACTTATTGTCACATGTGGTTAGAGTTCAGAGCATTTTTCTAAATGTTGTTTTTCTACAATTAACTTTTTTACCCCTCCATTCACCTCAACACATTTGTTATAAAGTCTATAATAAATCTTAATATTAGTTTTGGTATGAACATTAGATTTATATTTTTATCTCTAAAATGGTCCATTTTATTGGTGAAAAGTGTATTTAAATTAGAAATTGCATTGGAAAAAATGTATATTGTTGTAACACTCAGTCTCATAAGGATGAGATTTTAAAATTGCTCTGGAAAAAAGCATCTCCTAATATCTGATATTTTCGCTTCTCACAAGATATGCTAAGCATAAAGAGGCTCGTTCTGCCAGTGTGGCTTGGAAAAATAAATGGATAAAACTAGCTCAGTTTATTGTGTATGAGCAGTGAAGTGAAAGGGAGACTGTCCTAACAGATATTAAAATATATTAAAAGGCTGTATTACTAAGACTGATACTGACCCTGGAAAAAAACTGAAACCAAAGAAACAGAAATCAAAATCTAACAACCAAAAAAAGACCAACATTAAAAGAAAAAAATTAAATACTCAAAAGTGAAATTAGGGCAATCATTAGGCATTGCATCTAAAAGTTATGTGCTTTACTCCACAATTTAACCAAAATGAATTTGATATGAATCAAAGTCAAAACAAAGCTATTTATGTAACCTAAAATAAAACGCCATAATTAATAGAATAAAGTTTAACGTATTTTTATTACTATTACTACCATAAAAAAATTTTTTAGCAAAACATGGAAAATAAAAATCTGCATAGAAAAAAATAGCAAATGTGACAGCAAAAGTCACTGTAACCAAAATGCAAGAGAGAAAATAAAGATAAAACAACAAAAACTGAAGAATGCAACTGCATCAAAGCCAGTACCACAGGAAAAGCATTACTTACTGTCTTTAACAAATAAGGAGATTTTATAAGTCAATATAAAAATTCTATGTGGGATAAGAGGGAAATGACATAGAAACTGTATGGATTAGGAAAAAAAGAAAACATACAAAAGACAAATAAACACATGTGATATATTTGACCACACTTGTAAGCTTGTATATTTGGCCACATTTGTAAACAAAATAAAGCAAAGAAAAAATAGTTTTGCCCTCAAAGTTTCTGCTATAAATAATGTAACACACTATCATAGATTATGGTGCAGAAGCATAAACTTCCTTACTCCGATTTATTGTCAAAAGCTTTCAAAGTTCATGTCTTTCACTCTAGAAATTTGCTTCCAGCAATTTAACTCAAGTTAAAAATGGACAAGTGTGTAAAGGTGTTGTTAAAAGGATATATTGGAATAATTTATATCACCGAAAAACCAAAAGCAACTGAAATGTCTTTCAATAGGAGACTTATTAAATTAATCATGGTATATTTCTAAAAGGAAAGCTATGTTGGTCAAAATAATGGCAATTAATTTATATATTCATTAACAGGCAAAGATATATACAATATGTATTTATAGTACTTTTATTTATTGCTTATTTAATGTATTGTCTGCACTTCATTTGTTCGTGTGTGTGTGTGTGTGTGTGTATTAAAACATTTTAAAAAACCATCTACTCAGAAAGTCGGAAAAGAATTCAATATTAGTTCCAGCTTTTAAAAGTCTTTTGAGAAAGGCAATGGGGTACATCACTGAAAAACAGATGGGTGCTGACAACTCTTTGGTGGAAAAATAAGTTGCAGACTTATACAAGCTGCTCAAATGATTATCAAGCCGAGTTTGTTTTTCAGAAATAAGTTTTAAAAATTTCGAAGAAGCTATACAAATTTCCCCTAACAATACAAAAATTTAACAACGAAGTTTAAATATATAGCAAAAACCAAATAGGATAATAAACATGAATAATTTATGAAACAAGCCTTTTAATCCTAGAAAACTGAAATGGAGAGATCACACACTTAAGAGAAACATACCTAAATGAGGACTAATAGCAAATAAAACAACTCCAAACATTTCCCCAATGACTAAGTCACAAAAAGACAGCTCAGGAAAATTATCAACATTTTTTCAACTTGCAAGTGTTGATTTCAACTTCTTCCCTAGCCAATTCGGTTCTACTTAGATAAATCTGGTTATCTATCTATCTATCTATCTATCTATCTATCTATCTATCTATAACTTATATATATATAACATATATATATAAATTAATGTGTTTCTACTCGATTACTACCTTTTTTTTCTTTACACCTTTTCCCTAATTTTCTCCAGAAACATTTTTCTTTTGGTTTGAGCAGTTGAACTGAAAAGGTTTGGAAAGTAGAATGAGTATTGGCTCTTATTGGAACAGCACTTGAAAAATGTAGTCCTAGGAAAGGCCAATTTCTAACTGAAGTGGCTTGACAAAGTTAAGCATCCATTCTCAATGTGACAGTGACTCCCATGTTACTAACTAGGTCAACGGCTGCTCTTGACTAGATCACATAATCCTGCATGATACTGGAATGTTCCCTGGTGAGGTATTGCAGAGTTATGTGCACAAACACTGAAGCACTTACGGTTTCAATAAATACAAATTATCATTTTAATCTATTTTAGTATAAAAGAAGCAAAAAATACTGCTGACCTGCTTTGCTTCTTGAACTGACTTAGAGTGCTGTTCATGACACAGAAGATACAATAGTTAATGAGTCGTTACTACAAGCTCTTTAGACTTCAGCATTTACTGCTCTCCAACCTTCAGCAATATTTTGGCAGTAAAAATCATATTCTTCATTAACATCACAACTGTCCTGGGACCAACACCCCAAGGAACTGGAGTGATGTAATCAGCTTTTTTGTGATTCCTTCAAAGTCCGTATCTCCAACCAACTTAAGTTTAGCAATTTGGGGACCTTGAACTCTATATATTCTCATGTCAATGATTGCTGCTCCTCCCTTGATAACTGCTGTGATCAGATTTGGAATGCCTAGGCAGATACTACAATATCTGCAAGAATTATATTTTTCTTCAACTGCTCTGTGGGAGTGTACTGATGAGATATTGTAACAGTGGCATCACCTCCAGGACTTTCTTGTGCCCCATCTGTGTTTAATAACATTAAAATGAGCATCCCAACATTTTTTTAATTTCCCAACTACAATCACATTCTCCTCTAGAGCTGGAATGCCAGTTCACTTCATCATTTCCCACATACCCTCTGGGGGAGCTGGTAGCATGGAATACTGGTGAGAACACATTTGCCCAACATTAAGTACATGAAAGCAATCAACATCCCTGTCTGGAGAAACAGCATTAGGGATCTTTCTCTCATCGATGTGATCTGGAATGGGCCCCTGAATAAGGAGGCTATCTACATTATCATCATTTTTCAGTTTATTGATTAAATTCAACAGTACCTCCTCTGAAATTGAAGCTGGTTTTACAACTGTCTCACTGTTAATTTTTACATCTTCAGCTGCCCTGGTTTTGTTGAGGACATAGGAATGACTTGCAGGATTATTATCGACCAGAACCCAGGCTCAGGTGTGGTCCTTTGTTCCCAGAAGCCACCCACTCTTCCACTTCCGGCTTGATCTGCTGAGCCATTTTCCTTTAGGAAATGACGACAGCTTTCTTACTAATTTCTCTTGGTTTTATGCAAACACACACACACACATCTTTGATGCATAATAAATATATTTACACATAATCATCCTTGATATATAATAGATAGATTTACACATAGCCATATATATGTATACATATAGCCTTATGTATGTATATATACTGTATATATAAATACTCAGAGAGAAGGACTTAACTTGCACTTAATAAAACGTTCCCTTTGAAAGCAATACACTTAGAGAAAATGGTAGCTGCACATTCAGATACAAATTATATACTAATGTTAAAGCATGGCGTTCTGGGAGAAGCCAGCGTTCCAAGTCTCAGTCTTTCCTTCCAAACACATGTTCTGCGTGTTAGGCCAACTTGTGAATTCCTGCGAGGTGGAAGGGAAGATGGAGGAGATGACAGGTCTGCACCCCGTGAGCAGCAGAGTGGCGGAGGAGGCAGACATTAGAGCAGTTGCTGGGAAACTATTGTCTGTAATTTTAAAGAGCCCAGTTGTAGATCCATCTGTTTTCCCCTAAATGACATTGCTAAAAATGCCATTGTCAGAAACACTCAATTTATACACACACACAAGTATAAAATTGTAAACATACCCTGTCATTATTTTTACAATTTAAATAGTTCACAACATTCGTTTTTCTGTGAACAAGTTTCTTTTTTTAAACTTTTAGTTTAGATTTGGGGGTACATGTGAAGATTTGTTACCGAGGTAAACATGTGTGTATGGTGGCGGCTTGTTGTACATAGTGTTTCATCATCCAGGTTTTAAGCCAGCACTAAAATGATTGGCAAAGAAGCTAGAGAAGGTCACGTTAAAAGTAAGCAATATTAACAAATGTTGTAAATCATAACTTGATATAAAATAACATTATAAAATACTTTGTTACAAACTAATAAAGTCACTTATATAATTTAGTAAAAATATTTACAATTTTGGCTAAAAATAACTTTGAAATGTTGATCAATATATTCTGTATTCCTTACATATTCAATATGTAGGCTTATAGATGTTAACTTTTACATACTTCAGTCTGGTAACATGTGGTCCTTGAACTTGATTTAACACGACTTTTCTGATGTTTTTGGAACTAAGTATCTCTTAATGTTCACAGTAAGCTACCTTTGTAGTGAATTTCACAGTGTAAATTAGTTAAGTGATTGTATATCCATTTTCATGCCTTGTGACATTTCATTAGATCCTGTATGGTGATGTAAAGTTTGTATCTTTAAAAACAGTATTTCTGAAATGAATTTGAAATTCATTACTGCTCAGAAAAGGGAAAAAAAAGGTTTGAGTTGGAGTTACTCATTCTCACATTGCTTCACAGTCTTCCTTCACTAATATTGATATTTAAAAATATATTCACACATATCATTGGTTTGCATGTATGTTCCATTATTAAATAGATTCTGATTAGGCTTTGTATATCTAGAAGTTTTGATATATGTTTGAAATATGTATTATTTATTAACAATTAACTTTGATCATATAACAGGTTACTGAGTAAGCTTTATAAGATAATTTGATGGCAAGAAAAGTGATAAGTGTATGAGTTCATGATTAGAGACATCCAAGATTAGTTTCTTTCAAGATGCAAAAAGCAAAGTGAGGAAAAAACCCTAGGAAAACTACATAAAAGAGGCTTTATTGCATTATTATTACTTGTTTTAAAAGTTATCAAATATTATCTAAATCTGCTCTAATTTAAGGTATTGAAATTTTTCAAAGGGACTGCAATTACCATGTCCTTTATCTTTCAATATACTCCTTGTGGGTAAAATGGAGCATCAGTGACACTGTTGTCAAAGCCACTTGGGTTAATGTTTACAAAACATCGTAATTTACATAGCACAAAGGAGGTTTTCAGCACTTAATGTCTGTCTTTATCTTCTGGATGAATACTTGTTCTCAGATTTAGCTAGATCCCCTGGTAAGTTTCTGATGATCTCAGATATTTTCATTTTATCCACATATCCAGATGAACTTTTTGGTTTTCTTATTTAACAAAATGCTGCCAGGGGCTGCTTTACAGTCATGTGACCCGTATAGTCAATTTCACATAACTCTACCTTTGGAATGATACTACACTTGGTTAAGTACTTGCTGTTGCTATCCTAAAAATCTTAATTGTTTTGTACAAGGGCCTCTGAAGTTTCATTTTTCACTGGGCTCTCAAAATTTAAGTAGCCAATCTGGCTTATTCCTATAAGGTATCAAATATAATGAATGACGCAGAAAACTGGAATTGTGTTTGTGACTTTTCTAGACTCTGTTTTTAACTTATTGTTTTGAAAACATTATTTCAGTGATTTGAATGAGTTCCCCCAAAATTCATGTGTTGGAAACTCAATCTCCAGTGCAACAACGTTGAAGGGTGGGGACTAATGAGGAGTAATTGGTATATTATGGTCAAGTCCTTATGATTAGATTAATATTATTATTGCAAGAGCAGGTTAGCTATAGCAAGAGTGGGCTCCTGGTATCTCTCTCTTTTGCATGTGCTCACCTTTCTTTCCATCTTTCTGCCATGAGATAACACAGCAAGAAGGCCCTCACTAGATGTGACTGCCCAGTCTTAGACTTCCCAGTCTTTAGAACCATAAGCCAAGTAAACCTCTATCCTTTAGAGGTTATCCAGCCTGTGGCAGTCTGTTGTAGCAACAAAAAATGGACTAATACAAGTATAGACTCACAGGGGTTTACAAAATTAGTACAGAGAGGTAATGTATACTTTCACACGCGTCTGTGTGAATAGACCACCAAACAGGCTTTGTGTGAGCAATAAACCTTTTTAATCACCTGGGTGTGGGTGAACTGAGTCCAAAAAGAGAGTCAGTAAAGGGAGATAGGGGTGGGGATTTTATAGGATTTGGGTAGGATAGTGGAAAATTACAGTTAAAGGGGTGTTGGTCTCTGGCTGGCAGGGGTGGCAGTCACAAGGTACTCAGTTGGGGAGCTTTTGAGCCAGGATGAGCCAGGAGAAGGAATTTCACAAGGTAATGTCATCAGTTAAGGCAGCAACCGGCCATTTTCACTTCTTTTGTGATTCTTCACTTGCTTGAGGCCATCTGAATGAATATGTACAGGCTTGGGCTCAGAGGCCTGATATTCCTGTTTTCTTATATTAATAAGAAAAATAACATAAAATAGAGTGGAAGTGTTGGGGCAGCAAAAATTTGAGGGGTGGTATGGAGAGATAATGGGTGATGTTTCTCAGGGATTCTTCAAGTGGGATCAGGGGTGGCATGGGAACCTAGAGTAGGAGACATTAAGCTGAAGGAAGATTTTGTGGTAAGGGGTGATATTGTGGGGTTGTTAGAAGGAACATTTGTCATATAAAATGATTGGTGATGGCCTGGATGCGGTTTTGTATGAATTGAAAAACTAAGTGGAAGACACAAGGTCCAAATAAGAGAAGGAGAAAAACAGGTATTAAAGGACTAAGAATTGGGAGGACCCAGGACATCCAATTAGAGAGTGACCAAGGCAGTTCAGCATAATTACTTGCTTGGTTGGCGAGTTTTGGGGCTCTATCCTTGACAGAGTTCTCTTTTTAAGTTGGAGGCTGAGTTTGGTGGGGTGCTTTTTTAAAAGACCATGAGTCCATTCTACCTTTCCTGAAGATTGAGAACAGTAAGGAGTATGAAGTTTCTACTGAATAATAAGAGCCTGAAAAACTGCTTGGGTGATTTGACTAATAAAGGCCGGTCCGTTATTGGACTGTATAGAAGTGGAAAGGCCAAACTGAGGAATTATGTCTGACAGAAGGGAAGAAATGACCATGGTGATGTTTTCAGACCCTGTGGGAAAGGCCTCTACTCATCCAGTGAAAGCATCTACCCAGATCAAGAGGTATTTTAGTTTCCTGATTTGGGGCATGTAAGTAAAGTTAATTTGCCAGTCCAGGGCAGGGGCAAATCCCTGAGCTTGATGTGTAGGGAAGGGAAGGGTCTGAACAATCCCTGAGGGGTAGTAAAATAGAAGGTGGAACACTGAGAAGTGATTTCCTTGATGATAGATTTCCACGATGGAAAGGAAATGAGAGGCTCTAAGAGATGGGCTAGTGGCTTATAACCTACACTGAATAAGTTATGAAATGACAACAGAATACAATGGACCTGTGAGGCTGGAAGGAGATATTTTCCTTGGTCCAAGAACTATTTTCCTTGTTTGGGAAGAGATTGATAGGTGGAAGTTTCAGTGGGGGAATAGGTGGCAGTGACCAATGAGAAGGAGAAAGACCAACCATGAGGGACAGAAGTTGGAACTCTAGCTGCTTCTTTAGCTACCTTATAAGCATAAGCGTTGCCTAGAGCAATGGGATTTGATGCCTTTTGATCGTCCTTGCAGTGAATGATTCCAGCTTCCTCTGGAAGTAAAGCAGCCTAGAGAAGAGGTTTTATTAAAGAGGAATTAATGACGGAGGACCCTTGTGTAGTGAGAAAACCTCTTTTTGCCCATATAACAGCATGGTGGTGTGGGATACGGAAGGCATATTTAGAATCAGTATAAATATTGATGCATAGTCCTTTTGCAAGAGTGAGGGCCTGAGTTAAGGCAATGAGTTTGGCTTGCTGAGAGGTAGTGGAGAGGGACAGAAAGTATATGCATCAGGTATGAGGAAGAAAATAGATTTTGGAAGTTATGA
Organism: Rhinopithecus roxellana; assembly: GCF_007565055.1. NCBI lineage: Eukaryota > Metazoa > Chordata > Mammalia > Primates > Cercopithecidae > Rhinopithecus > Rhinopithecus roxellana. The sequence goes on along the minus strand of NC_044550.1, from coordinate 92,604,357 downwards.
GAACTGTAGAGAGTGAGTTGAGCATAGTTTGTGATTTTGAGGGCCTCTGAAAGTATTAAGGCGGCAGCAGATGCCGCACGCAGACACGAGGGCTAGGCTAAAACAGAAAGGTCAAGTTGTTTGGATAGAAAAGCCACAGGGTATGGTCCCAGTCCTTGTGTAAGAATTTCAACTGCACACCCCCATACTTTGGCTGTGTGTGATGAAAAAGGGTTGGGATGAGTTAGGGAGAGCTAGTGTGAGAGCAGCTTCTAGGCCTGTTTTTAAGGAATAGAAAGGAGTGGCGAAAGGTTTTAAGATCTGTGGGGTCAGCTAGGTTTGTTTTTGTGAGTTTACCTAATGGTTTAGTCAGGATGGTAAAACTAGGTATCCAAAGGTGGAAGTACCTAACCATGCCTAGGAAGGAAAGGAGTTGTTGTTTTGTAGAAGCGTTTGGGGTTTAGGAGATTAGCCAGACATGATCAGCAGGGAGAGCATGTGTGTTTTCATGAGAATTGTGCCGAGATAGGTAACAGATGAGGAAGAAATTTGGGCTTGACTGAAGTAATAGGGGCTGTCCATGAAGCTTTGTGGCAGTACAGCCCAGGTAATTTGCTGAGCCTGATGGGTGTCAGGGTTAGTCCAAGTGAAAGCAAAAAGAGGTTGGGATGAAGGGTGCAAAGGAACAGTAAAGAAAGAATGTTTGAGATCTAGAACAGAATACTGGGTTGTGGAGGGGTTGTGGAGGGAGGTATTGAGGATAGGAGAGTATATGGCTTTGGCAGCACGGGGTGGATAGGAAAGACAGTTTGGTTGATAAGGCGCAGATCCTGAACTAACCTGTAAAGTTTGCCTGGTTTTTGGACAGGTAAAATAAGGGAATTGAAAGGACAGTTTATAGTCTTTAAAAGACCATGCTGTAACACGCAAGTGATAACAGGCTTTAATTATTTTAAAGCATGCTGTGGGATGGGATATTGGCATTGAGCGGGGTAAAAGTGACTAGGTTTTAATGAGATAGTAAGGGGTGCATGATCAGTCACCAAAGAGGGAATAGAGGTGTCCTATATTTGTGGATTAAGGTGGGGAGATAAAAGGGGAGGATGTGAATGAGGCTTTGAACTAGGGAAAAAGGTGGTAATGAGGTGTGGCTGTAGCCTAGGAATAGTCAGGGAAGCAGGTAATTTAGTTAAAATGTCTCTACCTAATAAGGGAGCTGAGCAGGTGGGGATAACTAAAAACAAGTGCATGAAAGAATGTTGTCCAAGTTGGCACCAGAGTTGGGGAGTTTTAAGAGGTTTAGAAGCTTGATAACTGTCAATACCCACAATAGTTATGGGGGCAAGGGAAACAGGCCCTTGAAAAGAAGGTAATGTGGAGTGGGTAGTCCCCATATCAATTAAACAGAGAATGGACTTACCCTCCACTGTGAGAGTTACATGAAGCCTGGCATCTGTGATAGTCCAGGGGACTTCCGAGGCAATCAGGCAGTGTCAGTCTTCAGCCGCTATGCTGAGCAGATCTGGGAAGGAGTCAGTCAGAGAGCCTTGGGCTAGAGCTTTAGGGGCTCTAGGAGTGGCTGCCGGGTGAGCTGGGCAGTCAGATTTCCAGTGGGTCCCTGCACAGATGGGACATGGCTTGGGAGGAATCCCAGGCTGCGGGCAATCCTTGGCCCAGTGGCCAGCTTTCTGGCACTTGAAGCAAGATCCTGATGGAGGAAGTCCTGTAGGAATGCTTCACTGCTGTGGCTTAGGCATGTGTGGCTTAGGCATTTCGAAGTTCTTGTGTGCTGGAGGTGCAGCTGGGTTTTATCTCACAGCAGAGGCAAGTAATTGTAACTCAGAATTGCGTTGCCATCTGGCTGCCTCCTCCCTATTATTGTACACCTTGAAGGCAAAGTTGATTAATTCCTGTTGTGAGGTTTGAGGGCTGGATTCTAATTTTTGAAGGTTTATTTAATGTTGGGAGTGGATTGGGTAATAAAATTCATATTGAGAATAAAACGGCCTTCTGACACTTCAGGGTCTAGGGCTGTGAAGTATCTAAGGGTTGCTGCCAAACGGGTCATGAACTGGGCTGGGTTTTTATATTTGATGAAAAAGAGCCTAAAAACTAACTGATTTGGGAGAGGTTGGATAAAGAAAAAGGAGCATTAACCATTGACTATGCCTTTAGTTTCAGCCACCTTTTTAAGAAGAAATTGCTGGACAGGTTGGGGAGTCACGGAATGAAACTGTAAGCCAGACTGGGTGTGAAGAGGAGAGATGATAAAATGATTATAAGGTTGGGGAGCGGAGGCTGAGGAAGAATTGGGATCTGGCTTGGCCTGGCAAGGAGCAGCCTGGGGAGAAGGGGAGAGGTCAGATGGGTCTGTAAAAAAGGAAGACTGGAAAGACTCAGCAACACTTGGGGTTGGGACTGAGGGGACAGGTGGTAGGGAAAGAAGGAAGATTTGGGATGAGTTGCATTGGGAACAGAGACTAGGGAGGGACCAATGTGTAAAAAAATGCCTGGACATCAGGCACCTCAGACCATTTGCCCATTTTATGACAAAAATTATCTAGGTCTTGTAGGATGGAGAAATAGAAAGTGCCATTTTCTGGCCATTTAGAACCATTGTTGAGTTTGTATTGGGGTCAAGCAGCATTGCAGAAGAAAATAAGGCATTTAGGTTTTAGGTCAGGCGTGAGTTGAAGAGGTTTTAAGTTCTTGAGAACACAGGCTAAGGGAGAAAAGGAGGAATGGAGGGTGGAAGTTTGCCTATAGTGAAGGAGGCAAGCCCAAAGAAAAGAAAGGGTAGAGACACGGAGAGAAGGGGTGGGTGGTGCTTACCCCCCAAAAAAGTGGTGCTTGCCACTAAGGGTGTAGGATCAAGGCAGGCATCCCCATGGTTATCAGACACCTCTGAAATGTGGGTGAATAATCAAGTAGGTGTCCCCACAGTGATTAAACACCAAGGGAAGACTGTCTTCCCGAGTCCGTAACCTGCGTCAGAGTTTTGGGTTCATGGATAAAATGCGTCTCCTCTGTCTCTACCAGAAAAGGGAAGGAACTGAAATTAAGAGAAGGGAGAGATTGAAAGATGACTCCAAGACTGAAAGGAGAAAGAGGTTGAGGGATAGTGAGAGAGGTTGGAGAACAGAGTAAAAAGAGGCCGCTTACCCGATTTAAAATTGGTGAGATATACCTTGGGCTGGTTGGTCTGAGGACCTGAGGTGGTAGGTGGATCTTTCTCATGAAGCAAAGAGTAGGAGGACAGGGGATTGATCTCCCAAGGGAGGTCCCCTGATTCAAGTCACAGCACCAAATTTCACTCACGTCCATGTGAAGAGACTGCCAAACAGGCTTTGTGGGAGCAATAAAGCTTTGTAACCACCTGGATTCAGGCGGGCTGAGTCCAAAAAGAGAGTGAGCAAAAGGAGATAGGGGTGGGGGCATTTTATGGGATTTGGGTAGGTAGTGGAAAATTACAGTCAAAGGGGGGTGTTCTCTGACTGGCAGAGGTGGCAGTCACAAGGTGCTCAGTGGGGGAGCTTTCCAGCCAGGATGAGCCAGGAGAAGGAATTTCACAAGGTAATGTCATCAGTTAAGGCAGGAATCGGCCATTTTCACCTCTTTTGTGGTTCTTCACTTGCTTCAGGCCATCTGGATGAATATGTACAGGCTTGGGCTCAGAGACCTGACATATACTATTCACCCAACTTCCCCCAATGATAAAATCACACAACTATAGTGCAATATCAAAACAAAGAAATGGACATTGATACAATCTGTAGACATTATCCACATTTTAACAGTTTTTATATACACTCAATTGTGTGTGTGTGTCTGTAGTTTTATATAATTTTATCACTCAAGGTTCATGTGGCTGCCACCACAATAAAAATGCAGAACTCTTTAAGCATCAAAACATAGCCTCCTTGTACCCTATAAAGGGGTACCTTTATAGGAAGAGGTATTATTTTAAAGACATGACTTCATTTACCAAATCAGAACAACACATTCTGCATTACATCTGACATTAACTGAAGCGTGCACTCTTTGCTAAAAACCGTTTAGTGCTTTCCAGACATTAAGTTTTTTAATACTTATAAAAATCCTATGAAGTAAATTTTATACTCCCATTTAACAGTCAGTATATTGATGACTGAATTGTCAGGATATGTGAGGTCCTGAATTCCTTAATAAACTGTACTATGCTGACTCTCTAAATAATAAATATATGTTAAAAATCCACTTTTGCTATATATTTATCCTTAAAGTTGTCCAGGTGTTGTGTTAATTTTAAATTATAAGCATTATTTTTCATTACTATTGGTGAAACATTTTCTTATTTATGACTTCTGCCTCCAATCCTACATCATTTAATAAATTTTTTACCCTCAACCCTCCCAATTTTTGAAATAACATATACTTTTAAATGAGCAATTACTTTGAAAAATATTAATGTACATAATTAATTTTATCTATCCTAAAGGTTTTTATAATATTTTAAATTTGTGAAATCAGTTTATAAGACACTAATTTCAGGTTTTGCAGTAAAAATTTAACCATCCATTTCCAACAAGCCAAGATTTATGGAAATAACTATAAATCAGGCAATTAAAATGAAATTTTAAGTTATTAAATATGTTAATTATAGAAAGAATTTTTGCCTTTATATAAAGACATTAATTTATAATTTAATGTGGAGAAATTAAAACATATAATTTCAAATGTATTACTGCCATTTATTAGAAATACCATATCTAAGTGAATTTCTTTTCTTAAAAAAACATAAAATAAATGATCTCTCCAGGGCTAAACTTTAAGTTTCATTATTAGATATTGTTTATGTTGTATTCGAGCATGTACAGCTGATGTGCTGTACTATGTATTTGGGTTTAAATATGTTATAAGAACTTTTCAATTAGATGTGTTGTGTGTGCCCAGGAGTGACCTTTTATTTTTATTGTTTCTTTTAGGAAATGATGTATGACAGAATGATCTGGGAGTGCTAGGTTCTAATGTTGTTTGCTGTAAAATGGGGTTGTTTTGTTTGAAATTCTGATTATTACCTATCAATTTTATTCATAATAAATATATATTTTTGCTATAAATTTGATCTGCTATAAAAAACACTTTCGTTTCTGACTAGAAACTGACTAGAAGCAGTTAATGGGCACCTCTCTCCTGGAGATGAATCGAAACAGCAAGTAAATATTAGCACTTCAAGGAGATCGTCTTAAAAAGTACATTGGAATCAATTGGAGAAGTGACAAGATCATGGAAAGCAGAGGAAAGTGAAGCCTGGTAGCCTGCTGAGCTGGGGCCAGCATGGAGCTCGGAGAGGCTTCCTAATGTGGAGAAGGGGTGAGCGATGAAGAGACCTCTAGGGTTCCACACTTCCACCATGGACATTTACAATCCCAGACACAGAGTAGACCCCTTGGACCTCACAGGCCTCCAGACCAACAGATAGCTGCTTGGAGACTCTTCAGGGGCACTGCTAGAGCCTTTGTTGAACCCCACAGTAATCTGATTCCTGAGCAGCCTGGAGCCAGCTGCTGCCACCCTGCCAGGGATGGAGCAAGGAAGCTAGGAGTTTTCATGTGTCACAAAAACAGATACTGCAGCCATCGTATGGAAGAGTATGCAGACTACATACCACACAAAGCTCTGCCTCCCCTGCTCCTCACTAAATAGTGTCTGCCCACTTCAGCATCAAGTCCCCAGCATAGCCATCTTGCCCCGTGTGAGAAGTAGTGCTATGGGCCAACATTATTCTGAAAGTCCAGCTCCCAGAAGCTGGTGATATGCCCTTAGGCTCCCACGGTGCCTGCTGCCACTGCTTCAGTTGTCGCTGCCAACCCTGGGCCAAGGAGGGAGTTAGTTGGTAGGCCATGCACCTAAATGTAGCCCTAACAGTACAGTGCATTGCTACTTATGTGGGTGGGTGGGGGGAGTGAGTGTGAGCAATCCATTTACCTTGCAGCTTCCAGACTCCATAGTTCCACTTGAGGTGACCCTGACTTTCCCAATGAAAGACCTATAATGCAGCTACCTTGTTCCTACCTGACCATTTCAGCTGTGGCCCAAAGCACTTCTGAGAGCCCAGCCCACATAGGCCTGTAATCACCTGAGCATTCTGTCGTTCTGCCACCAGCTCAGCATTCTGCCTGCCCCTGCCTGAGAGTTCTGTTGGTTACCTGAGGAATAGCCCAACCCTACCTATCAAGCCAGTACCTGAATTCTTGGACCCTGAGAACAAGTCCACTATCCTGATATTTGTCTAGTCCCATCAGGACTTGCACATGCTGTTCAGTTGGCCATCGAGGGGTTGAGAATTGGAGTATCACCTAGCTCAGTCCAAGGTTGCTTGCACCTGATCAGTCCCTTGGGGCTTGAGGATGGGCTAACCAAATCAGCTGAAATCACCACACCTGACACCCACCTGCACATGCCAAAAGGTAGAGCTTCTTCACTTCTTTAAACAAAGTAGCAGTGTTACTTCATTGGAGAACAGGAAGCCACAAATATGCCTGTATGGGGCTGAGTGAAGAGGTCCTTGTCCCAAAATCATTTCTGCAGAGTGCCTCAGGGCAGTCATTTCCTATGGCTCTCATCTACACTGTAGCCTGGAAGTAGACAACAGTGTGTGTCTGAACCAAGAGCCAAGAGCCCTGGGACAAGGGTGTGTTATGAAAACAGATCATGTTCCTGACAATCTAGGATGTGGAGCTGGCACTGCCACCTCAACCTCCACAGAGACCTTAGCACATTTTTTCAGTAGCTTTCCCAGCTGCCCTGTCAGGGTTGGTGACTGTGCTCATCATTTGGGTATTCATATGTAAACCAGGTGGCCCAGCTCTGCAAAACCATCCCTACAACCCCATCACTGAAAATGAAGCTCAGGGCACCAGTCATTCTACTGTCCAGCATATTATCTGAAAGAACAGAGAGCACCTCATGACTAACAAAGATCCAGTATATATTAATCTGTTTTTTCTATAGCTGGCTGTTACCCACAAGCACCACCTACTAGTTTGTCAGCTGAATAGCACAACCCAATATAAAACTGGCCAACAGACATGCAAGGGGCTATAGAAGCAAAGTCAAAATATTCTATCCAATATACTCTACTCTACAGTCACAACTTTATGGAGGGTTGAAATAAAATAAAATAAAATAAAATAAAATAAATTAAAATAAAATAAGAAGGGAAGAACAAAACCAACCAAGTGAAAATGTAAATTCACCAACAAGAAGTGCAAGCCAAATAAAAAGGAACCAGTGTAAGAATATTTAGCACCATGAAAAATCTGAAAGCTGTGACCCAACTAAAGGACCACAGTAGTTCTCTAATAATGAACCTTAATCAAAAAGGAAATTCAAAAATAACAGATAAGGGATTCAAAGTGTGGATTGTAATAAAGATCAATAGGGTTCAGGAGAAGTTTCAAAACCAACACAAGGAAACCACAAAAGCAAATCAGGAAATAAAGAGAGAGATATCTTAAAAACAAACAGAACTTTTGGAAATGAAGAATTCACTTATGAAATTTCAAGGTACAGTTGAAAGCTTTAATGATAGCCTAGACTGAGCAGGAGAAAGAATTTTAGAGCTTTAAGACTGATCTCTTAAATTAACCTAGTCAGGAAAACAATAAAAAAATTTTTAAAAAAGCAAACAATGCCTTCAAGAAATATGGAATTATATAAAGTAACCAAACCTATGACTTACAGGCATTTCTTGGGGATAAGAAAAAGGAAGACATTTTAAAAACACATGTAAGAGAGTAATGGATGAAGTTTCCTGATCTTGCTAGAGATGTAAACATCAGATATAAGAAATTCAGAAAACACCTGAGAGATACTATGTAATATGAACATTACCAAGGATAATACTCATCAGACTATATGATATGGTTTGGCTGTGTCCCCATCTAAATCTCATCTTGAATTTCCACATGTTATAGGAGGGTCCTGGTGGGTGGTAACAGAGTCATGAGGGCAGGTCTTTCCCCTGCTGTTTTCGTATAAATAAGTCTCATGAGTCTGATGGTAATATAAGGGAGAGTTTCCCTGCACAAGCTCTTTCTCTTTGCCAGCTGCCATCCGTGTAAGATATGACTTGATTGTCCTTGCCTTTTGCCATGATTGTTAGGCCTTCCCAGTCATGTGAAACTGTAAGTACAATAAACCTCTTGCTTTTGTAAATTGCCCAGTCTCAGATATGTCTTTATCAGCAGCATGAAAACAGCCTAATACACTGTACAAGGTCTACATGAAAGAATAAGTCTTAAAGGAAGCCAGAGAGAAGCATCAATTCATCTATAAAGAGAATTCCATCAGACTAACAGTGGACTTTTCAGAAGAAGTATCACAAACCAGAAGAGTTTGAGTGCTTATGTTTAGCTTCCTTAAAGAAAACAGAAATGTCAGACAAGAATTTTATATCTTGTCAAACTAAGCTTCATAACTGAAGATCAGTAAAGTTTTCCCCAGACAAACCAATGCTAATGGAAGTCGTCATGACTAGACCATCCCTACAAGAAATACTCAAAGGAGTTCTAAACAGGGAAACAAAAGGATAATGCTTGCTATCATAAAAGAATACACAAGTACAAAACTAACAGATCCTATGAAGCAATAACATCACTCAGACTCCAAGGCAACTAGCTAACAAAACTATCAAAGTAATAAAACCTCACATATCATTATTAACCCTGAATTTAACGGTCTAAATGCTCAATGTAGTAAATATAGAGTGCCAAATTGGATTAAAAAACAAGACCTAATGATCTGCTGCCTAGAAGAGACCTATCTAATGACTAAAAAAACCTTACAGATTCAAAGGGATGAATAAAGATATATCATGTAAAAGGAAAACAAAAATGAGCTGAAGTAGCTATTCTTTTATAAAACAAAACAGACTTTAAACAAACAACAGTTAAAAAAAAAGACAAGACCATTATGTAATGATAAATCGTTCAATACAATAAGAAGATTTAACTATTCTAAATGTATATGAACCCAACACCAGAGCACCTGGATTTATGCACCAAATACTACCAGACCCATGAAAACAAATTGACAAGAATGTAACAGTGGGAGATTTCAGCACACCACTGACAACACCAAACAGGTCATTGAGCCAGAAAATCAACAAAGAAAGTCTGGAATTAAAGTGGGCTATAAAACAAATGGACCCCCAAACTGAAGCAAGTACATTTTTCTCATCTGTGCATGGAACGTTCTCAAAAATTGACCATATGCTTGGCCACAAAGCGAGTTTTAAGAAATTAAAAAAACTTAGTCATGAGTATTTGCTTGGACCACAGTAGAATAAAATTAGAAATCAACAGCAAGATTAACTGTCAAAAAACACAAGTACATGGAAACTAAACAACTTGCTCCTGAATGACTTTTTGGTAAATAAAATAAAATAAAATAAAATAAATAAAGCAGCAATTTAAAAATAAATTAAAATGAATGAAAATAGAGACACAACATACTAAAACTGAGATTCAACAAAAGCAGGGCTAACAGGAAAGTTTATAGCACTAAACACCTACATCGAAATGAAAGAAAGAACTCAAATTAACAATGTTGTGTCATACTTCAACAAACTATAAAAACAAACTATACCCAAATTTAGAAGAAAAAAATAACAAAGATCAGAGCATAACTAAACAAAATTAAAACAAAAAATGACATAAAGGATCAACAAATGAAACAGAAAGTCAAATACTGCACATTCTCATACGTGGGGAATAAACAATGAGTACACGTGGACATAAAGATGGAAATAATAGATGTTAAGCATTCCAAAAGAGTGAAGGATGGGAAAGGGGTGAGTTGAAAAATTACCTGTTGAGTACTATGTTCAGTATTTGGGTCATGGGTACACTTGAAGCCCAATCCCCACCAGTATGCAATATACTCATGTAACAAACCTGTACGTGTATCTCCTGAAACTAAAATAGAAGCAAACAAACAAAAAATACTTTCAGAATTAGATAGTTTGTGCTTGCTCAGGTAGTAGGTAAATTTTATGAAATAGGATACCTTATGTGCTTTCTATTTATATGTACATAAAAATCTGAGATAGTAAAAGTACAGTCTTAAAACATAGCAAGATGAGTAGGACTAGAAGATAGTTACATGATAAATTGTCATCAAGGAAATATAAAATTGATTCTGAATTTGGTTATGTGCCCTAGGACTATGTGAAATTTATTGAACTTTTAGTGCAAAATAATGGGATCGGGGAAAAAAAAATCCTAATTTCTGAAAATCCAAAACTCAATCATGAATAGGAAAATGGCCTTATGACTCTTCAATTCACCTACTAAGAGATGGCCTATTGAGGTCATAATGCTCACAATGTATGTATCCCCAAAATATACCTTCCATGTTTGTCAGTTTCATGCATCAACAACTCATATTTTCAAATGTGACATTTTAGATGAGTTCTGTACTTCACATGCTATCTCCCATCACTACTCTATACAAGAAAATCAGTAGCCAGAAAAATTATCCTAGATATTGTCCAGATCCAGCAGTCACTTCTGATACCAAATAGTCTATAGTGAACCTAGGATGTTTGAAACTAAACATCTCTACCTAGGTTTCTTACCTTGTAATATTTTGTCACTTCCTAAAGGCAAAAACATTAGTTTCCTCCTTTTTCTAGTTTTCTGATATGTTTATCGTCTCTTTGTTGCAACTCTTTATTTTCTAATACAAATCTATTCCTTTTCTATTTACCAGTGAAACAGCAAATATGTACTAAAAATTCATTTAATAATTAATTTTATTAAAGAGCAATTTGTAGAGGACTTATACTTTTTTATTTTATTTAAGAAATTATATAAAGTAAAAGGAATAGATAATAATATAGTGAGTACCTACATATTTACCAACCAAGTTAATGATAAAATATTACAATTATTAGTTGAAGTTTTCTGAATTTTTCTTTCTCTCTCACAAAGGACATCACAAACGTTAATTTAGTTTTTATCATAATTAAACACATTTTACACTTAGGATTCCCATGCATATGAACTATGTAATATGGAATATTGTTTTGAATGCTTTTGAAATATAAATAAACTATGTCACACTCCACTTATAAGTTTGAGATCTTTCCCACCTGTATGTTAAGGAGAGTTCAATCAAATTAATTGTTTTTTTATTGTATAAATATTTCTTTTATTCATTCTTGTTTTGGTGAACATATAAGTCATTTTCAAATTTTCCCTATTCTGAAATAATTGTTATAATAACAATTTTTATTCTAGCCTGACATGTAAAAAGCTAGAAATCACCATTGTGTCCTAACAGCAAACAAAAAGTTGAACAAACTGAAAAATCAACAACTCTTTTCCTGTTGGAGAGGTAGGGTCACGAGGCAAACAATTGCTTCCAAAATTGGAGAAACCAACAGGCAAATGTCATTTTTTTGTTCTATTTCTTCCTTTGTCAGTTTGATAAAGAACTTTTACAGTTTTATGAATTATTTGTAAAGAAAATTATCTATTAGACTGAATGATTTTATAACTGGGCAATAAGTTTATTTTGAACTCTAGTTATATTTCTACTCACCATGGTTTTACAGTAATGGCATCTTTCCTTTCTTAATTTCTATTTATGCTTTTTCTTTTATTTTTTTCTTGATTAATGACTTATAAAGCTTATTTTTTTCATTTGTTTCCATGAAATATCTTTTACCTTTGTTGATATTCTGTATTCTAGCTAGATCTTAGGATTTACTAATTTATAGTCTCAAAAATATTTTCATATATTTTATTTATTCGAATATATCACATTAGAGTTTTATAAATTGATTAAGCTGCATGCTTAGCTTAGTTCACTAAACATACATATTTTTAAATCTTAGCCTTGGGCACTATGCATTTTACTTTCTGTACCAAACACTTTACTAATCTCACAAATGTTTTGACATTTCATATTAAAAATATTCACTTCTGATTATTTTATAAGCTACACTTTATTACTACTTTGACTCACAAAATATTTAGATGTTTTCAAAGGTCTCAATTATAGAATTTTCTTTTCACTTGTCACATTTTTGTTCGCAAATTCTAATTTAAAGGTAAAATTGTAACAAAAGTCTTAGTCTAAAATCTCCAGTTTTAATATATTTTGAGTCCTAGTGCATAGTCAATATTTACTAAAGTTGCATGTGCTTGAAAAGCTTGTGTATTTTCTAATTTTGTGATTTAATTTTTTATATTTAACTTTTGGGTGATCAAGTTTAATTTTTGTTTTTAAAAATGTCTAAATTAAATTTACATTTTTGCTTATTTGATCTATCACTTAAAGAGATCAGTGTACTGATATCTTTCATTATGAAGGGGAATTGGATTTTTAGTGGTATTTTTTCTTTTGTTACTTTACCTGTTTTGAAACACAAATATTAGTTAACAATATAATTGGTTATCATGTAAAGCTTGATATACCTAAAAATGTTCACTTTTCTTTAAATCTAAATTTGTCTAATGTATCAATTCATGCTCATTTTTGGATTTTGTTTGTTCCCCAGCTAAATATTTTTTCTTTTTCTTTCTTTTTTTTTTTGAGATAGAGTCTTGCTCTGTTGCCCAGGCTGGAGTGCAGTGGCATGCTCTTGGCTCACCTGCAGCCTCCAACTCCTGGATTCAAGCAATTCTCCTGCCTCAGCCTCCCAAGTAGCTGGGACTAAAGGCACCCGCCACCACACCCAGCTAATTTTTGTATTTTTAGTAGAGACGGGTTTTCACCATGTTGGCCAGGATGGCCTCGATCTCCTCACCTAGTGATCCACCCACCTCAGCCTCCCAAAGTGCTGGGATTACAGGCATGAGCCACCGTGCCTGGCCAATCTTCTTCCTTATATAGACTGAGTGCACCTAGTAAAACGCATTGCTATTTCTCCCTCTTTTTAAATTTATTCAATTGTAATAATTTCGATCTTTAAGACAGACATTTAGACCATTTCTAGTATAGTTTGTCTCTTGTTATTCTTAGATTTCTTTTGTGCTTTCTGTTTACCTGATTTACCTTTCTGGAAGATATCCATTATCTTTCTCTTAGATTTTACATCTTAAAATACGTATAAGATTTCTATACTTAAAAGTTAATCACAATTTTTTTCTTCCATCTGAGTAAAATACATACCTTAGAATCATTTAAATGAGACCACACATTGCCATTCAAATGTTAGGGTTTTCCAGTGTTGAATTCCAAATTGTTTTGAGTAATTTAGTCATTTTTTATCTTACATATTATCTGTGTTCAGTTTTCTTCTTCTAGAACATTCTTTAGAAATTATTTGAACAAAAATACTATTTGTCCAAGCATGCCTTCAGCTCATTTCTTGTAGCTGAATGATACTTTGGTCAATTCAAAATTCCAGTTTGCCAAATTTTCTCAGAACTTTGAAAAACTCTCTACTCAACTCTAACTTCAATATTTTCTCTTTTAAAAGTTTTCTACACTGTATAATAGCAATTATTTGTGTGCCTCTAATTTTATTTTAAATATTTTATTTCTTTTGGGTGTTTAGCAGTTTCATTTCAATTTATTTAGATTTGATTTTTTTCTTTATCATATTTGGAATTTATAAAGGTTCCTAGTATCTGGTGATATATGCCAGTTTTCTCCTGAATATTTCCTTCCCTGCTCTCTTAAATTTTTCCAATTCTTAATTCCTTTGTTTTCTATTTTGAAAAAAAAAAGTTTTTATATCTATTTTCTAATGTATAAGAATGATTAAAATAATTTCCTTAATTATCTCATCAGTTATATCTAAACAGGTGCTTAATCCCTGCATTCATTTTTTGAATTTCAATGATTATATGTTTTATAGGTACAGATTATATGTTTTTTTAATGTCTGTACTTTATATAGTATTTTACTTTGTCATGTTTTATTTATTACTAATGTTTAAAAATTATTTGGTATATTTATCTTTTTCATCTATAGCCAATATTTTTATTTTCTGGACTTTGACATTTATAATTCTGCTATTTCATGTTTACTCTGACTCCCTTTCATAGTGGTATGTTTTCTTGTTCATTTTGTAATTCGGAACTGTGATCTTGTATTTTGTTGCTTTAATCTGTGGAAATCCTGTGAGGTCCAGTATAGATGTTTGCTTGCTTCTACCAGGTGATCTAGGGATCAACTGGTTTCTTACTACATTTTTATGTTAATTTTCTAGCTTTTTGTTTGATTGATGACATGGGTGATAAAATTTGTAATCCAAAACCCATTTGATGATAGGCTTTGTGATTTTGAATTCTTACTAAGACTTTTTTTTTTTTTCTTTTTCTCACTAAGATCTCAGGTCAAGATAGACTTGCTTTAATTCCACTTCCCTTTTCTTTGTAAGCAAGTTTAATTTCCATTCCCTCTTTCCCTTACCCAGTAGCTGTTGAGGAGCTTAGCTTTGGTTCAAGTGGTTTCAAAGCATTGTCTTCCATACCTGCATGGCCATTACATTTTTCACACAGTCCCCAAGAGGCAGTTAAAATACTGTAAAGGATTCACCTCTATAATCTTAGCAGCTTTTTTATTTTTGATATCTGGAATTTCACTTCTTTAGGTATCCTACCATCTAAAGTAGTGTTTGCCATATATTTTTAATAGTTTCCAAAGTGTTTGGATACATTCCTAGTTGATACCTGGATCTCTCCTAATGAATTCACTTGCCTGCCAGCTCGCTGTAGCACAAATTTTTATTCATTTTAACATATCTTGATTTAGAGCCACAAGAAAAAAATTCATTCATTTTTCCTTTTTAACCTGCTTCCTAATCACTACTTTTACAACTTCCTATTAAAGCTCTCTTCTTGGAGCCCATCCAACCTTGACAATGAAGCACTATTATTATTAATAATAATATATTCAGTCCCTAATATGAACTTAGGTGAAATTAAGTACATTGCACATACTGATTCACTTAATCCTAGGAAACAATTACTATTATTATGTTCATTGCAATAATAAAAAATCTGAGCTATAGAGTAGGTGATAAAATGAGTAAATTATAAATTTAATATTTGAATCTAGAGATCTGTCTTCAGAGCCCAACCTTACGATAACTATCCTATGTGATTTACTACTTCACATTCTATATTTTTTGATCTCCTATATTAATTTGATATTTAGCTTTCTAGTTAATCACTTTCCTTTTAAAACCAACTTCTGCCATAATAACATAAATTTCAAAATATACAGGGTAACTCATCAAAAACACTAGAATAGTGTCCATTGACATTTTTTCAATAGCAGTAATTTTTACATCTAATTCACTCTATTACATACCTCAAAAATTCTACTCTGGACCTTAGTTGCTGCCCCTGGAATAATAAACTCCAAACATATTCTGCTATTCTTTTAGTGCATTCAATATCTTATCCACAGCAAACCTCACATTTAAGATCAGAGAAACTTTCACAGGGAGAAGACTCATTACCTCTCCTTACCTCAGTTTCCTCATCTGTAAAGTAATGCTCCTTCTCCAAATGTTTTATAACTTAAAAAGGTAGTATGTATAAAGCTGTAACATAAACCATAGAGAATGCATCTGATTCTGATTAAATTCCTAAAATGTATTCCATTAAAGTCCTAAAATGCACTGTGATTAAAGTCCTAAAATGCACTAACTTGTCTTTCTCGTACTTCATCTCTGCTTCGTATTTCTTCTTTCATTGACTAATTCTGCCTGCCATAATTATTTAATTTATATAATTGTAATCATTTACTTTATATAATTTACGTGTTTATATCCTGACATTGCTGGCCCTCAGAGAAGTATCACAGTGTTACTGCCTAAAAAGCAATTGTACCAAACGGTTAATGAATGGAAAATGATTATTTGTGAAAATGTTTTTCATGCTAGCATGATAGATTTTATACTTATATGTTCTGTGTTTTACTCACTCTAGTAAATTATTGGAGGCTTTGGGGTTAAAATATAACACTTTATAATTTCCTCCACTTAAAATAATGATAAATAATATCTGGTTGGTATTTTTTGCAGTACATTTGTTTTCAGGAGCAGAGTATTGATTTTAAAGTATTTATTTGCCTGTATTTGAGAAAATACCAGTATGGTAAAGCAAGTCTAGATTAATAAAACAATGCCTTTGTATCTAACTCTTTGTATAATATCAAAAAAGACAATCTTTTTTTTTATAACAAACATTTGGAAATTTGACAAGTATGAAACATTTGCCTGGCATGACCACTGGCTTTTTTCTTGCAATCAAGTCAAATATTTATAGCAAATAAACCTTCTAGTTTAAAAATAGTTTTAAAATCTTTATGTTCCTAGCATACAAATACTTGTGTAATATCAATATATTAATCCTGTAGTTATTTAAATCCTTTTTTTTTTTTTTTTTTTTTTTTTTTTTTTAAGACAGAGTCTTGCTCTGCCGCCCAGGCTGGACTGCAGTGGTGCGATCTCGGCTCACTGCAAGCTCCGCCTCCTGGGTTCACACCATTCTCCTGCCTCAGCCTCCGGAGTAGCTGGGACTACAGGCGCCTGCCACCACACCCGGCTAATTTTTTGTATTTTTATAGAGATGGGGTTTCACCGTGTTAGCCAGTATGATCTTGATCCCCTGACCTCATGATCTGCCTGCCTCGGCTTCCCAAAGTGCTGGGATTACAGGCATGAACCACTATTTAAATACTTTTAAGGAAAATAATCAAATTATGCTTTTTTTCTTGATTTTTTTGTGGCATATTACTGACCTATTTAAAAATTTTGACCCAGATAATCTGTCAGTTTATATTAATTTTGAAAATAAGGATTAGATTTTATAATGTCAATTACATATAGTGGGAATTATAAGAGTGTTTTGTATATTAGAAGGAACAATCAGAGGATTTAAGGCTGTAACATTGATGTATTTATTTATCATGGAATTTTATTCTCATTTTTATAAAAGGATATTAGCTGGAGTGCATTGGCATCATCTCGGCACACTGTGGCCTTGATCTCCCAGGCTCAAGTGATTCTCCAACCTCAGCCTTCCAGTAGCTAAGATTACAGATGCATGCCACAACACCCGGCTAATTTTTCTATTTTTAGTAGAGACAGAGTTTCGCTATATTGCCCAGGCTGGTCTTGAACTTCCAGACTTAAGCAATCTGTCCACCTCAGGCTCCCCAAGTTCTGGAATTACAGGCATGAGCCACTGTTAGCCATTTTTAATCCAAAAGGGAATATTAACATAATGGAAGTTTTGTGCAGCATGGAGAAATTGTTTTTATCAATTATCAGGATGCATTTAAATCTACATGTACTCATATTCCAGTTTCAGTCTACTGAATACAACAAGTCATAATAGAAATTCTGCACTTCAACTCAAATATCCCTTAGACTACTCTACTGGGGCTAGTAACATCCGCATTCCATCTATCTATCCATTTATTTGTTTATCTGTGACTCTGGGAAAACATGATTCTTCACTTTCTAGGGGGTTTTATTTTGTGATATAAGATATACTTAGTTGCATATTTTACTTTTCCCAGAGGAAGAAGCTAGACTGATTAAAATCTTGCCTACAGTATTCTCAAGAATGTCATTTTTGGTTTGCTCTTCTCACAGTGTTGTGCACACACCTAAAGAAATACTTGGTGATTGATTTTTTAAAATAAAGTGTGGCTGTTTTCCCCCATGATTTAAATGTTATAGTTTAATTCTGGTTTGTTTCTGTTGTAACTTAAAATTGGTCCACAAGTAATATTTCATTACTGCTGACATTGGTAACAGCAATGAAGAAGGTAGGATCCAAACTTTTTTGTGTTGTTTTTAATTAATACATTAAACCTAAAGTACCGGGAAGTATATATCCTGTTGCAATACAGTAAACTGTATTCAGATCAGAGTTATATAAAACTGCTAAGACTGAGTTTACATATTTCTATACATTTTATCTATTTCCATCAAAGTTAGGACAATTTCAGGCTTCCACTGGTTCTCTGACAATGTGATAGAGTGGTATTTAGCCTAATCAGGTCTGTGGTCAGGCAGAGACCCATATTTATAATTACATGCTACATTGTTACTGAGTTTTATGTTCCTAGCATCAGCTTCTTCAGGGCCCTGCAGATAGTTGCAAGAAAATAATGGTATTTGTTGTATATCACAGGACTCATTGCTCTTCACTGGTTCCTTTCTTTAAATTCCTCTCAAGGTTTGGTTTATTTTAGAAATTGAGACAGGGTGTTGTAGAATATTTTATTTATAGTCACGACTTCATTTACCACCTACAGATGAATGACTTTTGTATTTATAACTCCACCCCAGATCCCTCTTCTGAATACGATACCTATATAGCCAATGGTTCCATAAACTTATCTCTAGAATATCTCAATAATTCTAACCAAATTCTATGGCTTCACCATAGCAAAAACTATAGCAATGAATCAGGAACACTTGAGAGAGTGCTTCTCACCTCAGTGAAGGTTTCCTTAGCCAACTGTTTTTCAAGCTAGAAAACTTATAATCTTGATGATGGTCTGCTTATAAAATGAGTTGCCCTCATCAAGTCCACTCTATCACATTTATTAAATGCCTCTGAAATTAATCAACTTTGCTTTCCTGATGGAGAGCTAGTTCAAATGTTTCATCAAGGCAGATCTCCCCTTAATGCTATTAACCTCCTACCTAGTTGAGGAGGTTACAATACATATCTTTATGTAACCTCCTAATAGGTTACTGAACATATCATTATCTGTTTTAACCAATATCATCATTACACTCATGCCATAGAGATCAAATGAAAATGTGAATCTGAACACGTCAATGTTCTTCTTTTAACTCTCAAAACTTTCTCATGACTTACAGAATAAAAATGCAAACCTTTGTCTTTATTCAGAATTCTATATCATGTGGCCAATTTGGGTTTATTTTCTATATGCTCTCCTTTTTTTTTTTTTTTAAATTTACAAAAACCTCTTAGAAATTTCTCAAAAATGCTGTGACCAGTGCAACTTCAAGTCTTTACAAATACATTCTTTACCTCCATGGCTGTAATCTATAGTTTCTCCCTCTGGTAATTTTAACCAGCCTTCAGTTCACAGCTCAAGTGTTGCATCCTCAAATGGGTCTTCATTAAACTTAGAACTGAAGCAGGTGCTCTAGTTACATGGCTACATAGCTTCCTATGGTTTTTCTTCCTAGCTCTCATCATACTTTACAATGTAAACTTGGCATTTTTAAATAACTCTGTTTATTATATGTGGCTTTAAATTTCCTGAGACCTGGGATTCTATCTGTTGTATCCACCATTGAATTTTTGACTCCAATTAATTGCCTGGAATCAACGAATATGTGTTCATTGGTAAATATTTTGCCTAAAAAAAATTCGTGAACTGTTATTGCCTTGGAACCTGTTCACAGCTACATACATGCCATAATATTCATAAAATTAATGACTGCGGTCCTGAAATTGGGCGTGTGGACCCCCAAATGATCTACAAAATGATGATTATTAGATTACTCACCTGTGATTGTGCCAGGTCAGAATATAATAAAGTGATTTTCTCTTTTCTCTCATATTGTTTCTTCCTAAAATCGCTGCTTTATCTCTTGTTATATCAGCATAGAACCATATGTGCTTATATGGTTCTGTAAAAGTTATTTTATATCTGATCTATTTCTTCTATTTAATTTCCAAAAGAGAAATACTTTATTTAAAAAAGAAGAGGGAAAGAAGATGGGGAGTTGAGAAGGAATTTTTTAAATGCACGCTACAAGTTTTATATTCTATTACTTGATTAATATTCTTGTGAGATATTCTCCTCGATAATCAGATCCCAAACCAATTTTCTACATGAACTACACAGCAAAGGTCATAAGAAATGTCCTCAAAGCTCTACTCCTATCTCACAGTAGTAAAGGAAGGGCAGTGCATTGTGATGCAGATTTGCTACAACATTCACCCTAGTTCTCTAGCAGACAGTTTCCAATGAATATCATTATCCTGCTCATAAAAAGAAGCACACCTAGTAATGGGCGAAAAACTACCTACAGTAAGATGAAAAGCCCTCCCAGCTAGGAAACCCAACCACCTGACATTTGAATGTTTGGAAATTACCAACAGGCACAAGTAAGAAAGACAATAAGGATATTAAATTACAGTTTAAGGAATCAGGAAGAGAGAGAATTTTGTATTACCACTGCGAGGTGTTGAACTGAGCTTGGTATTTAACAAAGATTATATATGTCAGAGCAATAATAAAATATGGAAGGCTATGAAAATGAGGACACTTTCTAGAAACATTATCAAGAAAAAATTTTAAGGGTCTCTCTCTAAGGAGAATACAGTAAATGAGGCAGTTTCATGTTATTATGGGCTTTCAAAAAAAGTATTGAAGTGAAAATGTATGTATTTTATACCATTTGATGTATATTAGATATTTTGCTATTTATTTTACTTACCGGGACATTATTCTGATATGAAGTCAAGAGTCTCAAAGATAGATTCAAGTTTAATTTATAAGTGATCCTCAATGAAATGTATTTGTATAATATAATGTTACTAAATAATAAACCTCAAGGATTTTTAACAAGTAACTTTTGACATCTCAAGGGAAATACAGTTTAGACTTAAAAATGTAGAATCATATGTTCTGAAGGATCTTGGTAATCTATTTGACTTAATGAACAATAAACATACAAGAGGCAGACTTACATTGTTTCTATATAATTTCAAGAGGTATATCAAGATGGCAGTCCATATGTAATATTTTGTTATTGCCAGCATTCATTAGGTTTCTATCATTACACAAGAATATTAATTTTGAAGTCAATATCCTTTATTGATTTTTAAGAAATCAGTGATCACTTATCACTTTTTTTAAACTGTAACTCTACTCTTGTCTAAAATAATAGTGTATTATTCCCACATTTAAAATATTACAATCATTTTGGATGACAATACTGATTATAAACTCTGGAAAAAATGTAAAATAAAACTAATTGAGGGCTCTGAAGAAAGAATAAACACGGATTTTGGAGAAAAGTTAAACCTTAAATAAAATCACATGAAATGTGATTTTGGAGAAAAGTTAAACCTTAAATAAAATCACATGAAAAATCACATGAATATGTTTCCCGTTTTAGGACACGGGTGACTGGATGTCCTAAATAACAATAGAGTCAAGCTGTATTTCCGACTGGAAGAACCAGAGAAAGGAGCCTGGAGAACCAAGGTCACTAAAATGATCATGAAACCCCGGAAAGGAGAAAGCGCCAAGGAAGAAACTCCAGCAAGTTTGCCCAGATTGTATGCAGGGTAAACAGAAAACAGTCCGATTTGAGATCTGAGTTCCTACCTACCAAAGTTATGGCAGGATATTTTCTCTACTGTAGTTTTCACTAGACAAAAACATCAACTTCCTTCAGAAAAACATAAAACATTTCAGAATACCCACAATGCAACAGTCACAAAATTGAGGATATAATCCCAAATTACCCAACATAAGAAAAGCCAGATAAGTAGAATCATTATCAAGGGGGAAAAAAAAAATCAGCAGACTTCAAAATGACCTATGTTGATGTTATCCAGACGAGGACTTTAAAGGAGATCCTAATATTTGTCATCAAGGAAAATAAATTAAATATTGAAAAATATTATCAAAGAAATAGAAACAATTTAAAATGTTTTACAATTGAAAATTTTAAATGTAAAAATGAAATTTCTGAAATACAATATTTAGAGTCAGAGTGTAATGGGAGAAAGATATGTCAGACAAGAGTTTCAGTAAGTTTGAGCAGAGATTATTTATAATATCATCCAATCTAAAAACGAGAGAGAAATATTAATAAAATACTGGAACCTGTGAATATTTTGTCTCCTGTAGGTTTTGATTATTGCATTCATTCATTTAATCTACAAATAGGCCATTGAAGGGCCACAAAAAGAAAAATGAGAGAATTGAACAAATTAAATGTTTCTGTAAACAATTGCCGAATATTCCAATATATGAACAAAAACAGACTTACAGATTCAAGAATCTCAATTAAGTCTAAACAGAAATAATTGGGAACACACACATACACACCCTTACACATACACACACATACATCCCCCAACACATAAGGTTAAACTACCAAAAACCAACAATTCTTGAAATCAATTGGAGAAAACAATACATGTTAAATATAAAGAAGCAATGATTCTATTGATCTCTGAGTTCTCTGAAGAAACTACGTAGGCCAAAAGAGAGGGAAAAAACATTAGAAGTTTTTAAAAAAATAAATAAAGTGGAGGCTGGGGGTGGTGGCTCACGCCTATAATCCCAGCACTTTGGGAGGCCGAGGAGGGCAGATCACGAGGTCAGGAGATCGAGACTATCCTGGCGAACACAGTGAAACCCTGTCTCTACTAAAAATACAAAAAAAATTAGCCAGGCGTAGTGGCAGGCACCTGTAGTCCCAGCTACTTGGGAGGCTGAGGCAGGAGGATGGTGTGAACCCAGGAGGCGGAGCTTGCAGTGAACAGAGATCGGACCACTGCACTACAGCCTGGGCGACAAAGTGAGACTCCATCTCAGATAAATAAATAAATAAATAAAATGAAATAGGCAAATTTGAGTAAAGAATGTCTAAGATAACTTATTGCTACCATACATACACTATGAGAAAAATGGTTAAACTTCTTGACACTGAATTAATTATTCCAGAGGAAAATTATTGTCTTCAGGAATGACCAATGAACATGACTTGTTTTATATATCTATACATACATATATGGAATATATATATAAATATATATGGAATATATATAAAAAAATACAAAATCTTATGTAATGAAACTGTAAATAAGACCCAAAGCACTCCAGATGAGATGGACTACCTGTCATTGGTGAAGCCACCCAAATTTATGGAACAGAACCAAGTGGACATGGGGGTGGCGTGTTGAGACAAGAGCAGTTGAGCAGTTGCATGACCTTTGTTCTCAGAAAGGCATCTCTGGACAAACTTTCTGCTTTATGCTCCTGGGTCAGAACAGTTCTTGTAACCAAAGCTAAGATAAACCAGCAAGAAATCCCCACTCCCCATAGCAAGTTGTTTGGAAGAAACATGTGACAGCGACTTCTGTTTTGGCACTTGGAAACCACCCAATCAGGGCTCAACTACTGTGACTAATTTGAATCCTTTATTTGCATAAACAGATCTGATTAAGAGCAGTGGCAGAAACTTTCTCTAGTTTAGGCCAGACTTGGTTCGTTGGAGAGCACACTTTCACTTGTCCTCACCCTCTTCAATCTGCAGAAATTTTTTTATAGAAAATATATGTCTTCCTTTTTCCTTCAAAACCCACAGAATCTTTTCTTAACAATCCTAACAGAATAAAACACACTTTTTAAAAGTGATAGGTAAATTCAAAAATTGATATGGAAACACATAAACTTACAACTTAAAATCAAGAAAATGAATTTAGAATAGAAGAACGAAGTTGGAGAAAAAAACACTACATTTGAGTTTAAGATAGAAAGTTACAGTAATCAAGGCTCTAGGTTCACAGAAGTTTTCTGAAGGAAGCATATAATAAATACTTCAGATTTTTTTCATCATCTATACAGTCTCTTCACAGTTACTCAATTCTGTCATTGTAGCAGGAAAGCAACATGGACAAATGCATAAACAAATGAGCTTATTTTCTAATACAACTTTATTTACAAAAATTGGCAGCAGACCCAATTTGCCTATGGGCCATAGTTTGCTGCTCTTAAGACTGTGGAATTGACAAAAGTTAGTAAAAAATGTACAGACTCCAGAATAGACCCACCCATATATAGTCAGCTAATTTTCAACACAGACACTAAAGCAATTTATTGGTAAACATTTGGTAGTAATGTCTCTGTGTAGTTATATTTGCTTTTCCTAAGTAATGGTGTTGAATGTCACTTGTCTTTCAAGGACTTTATTGAAATATCTGGTCAGATCTATTTTCTTGGTGAAAATTTAAAGAGTCTGACAAGTCTCTTTACATATTTGATGCAGATATGGAGCAACTGAAACTCTACACATTGATGGTAGGAATGTAAACTATTGACTGTTTTAAAAAATGTTTTGGCAATTTCTTAAAATATTAAGTAAAGACCTACTCTATAAGCTAGCAATTCTACACCTAACTACTTACCCAAGGGACACAGAAAAGCTCTGAAACAAGCACGATAGGGATGAATGTCAAAACCATTACACTGACTGAAAGAAGACAGATGCATATAAATTTCTAGAAAATGTGATGTGATCTATAGTGACAGAAGGACAAGCAGTTGCTTATGACTCAGGCTAGAAGGAGGGTAGTTTGCAATGAGAAATAAGGGATTTTTTAGGGGTACAGGACATCTTCTACATCTTGTGTGGTGGCGGTTTTATAGTAGTAAACAAAAATAAAATTCCTCACATTTTTCATTTTAAATGGATGTAGCTTCCATAATATTATGTCTATGCAAATATAGTTTAGGAATATAGTAATAATGTAATTTGATGCAACATAGATAAACATTTTTGCAGTTATATCTAAGGTAGTATTTGAAAGAGCTCTTGAGTAGCAATCCAACAATTCATAGTGGAATAAAATTTGTTGTGCTAAAATTGTGAGTCTGGACTTTATTGATATAATTGGTAATAAGGAAGGTCCATTTGTGTAACAGTATGTGTCCAGGAAACAAATTCAGGAAACAAATCTGAGCATAATCTTCCCATGGTATTCACGGGGGATTGTTTCTAGGATACCTCATGATTGTCAAAATCCATGGATCCTCAGTCCCTTATATAAAATAGTGTAGTATTTGCATATAACCTATGCACATTCTCCTATATATTTTAAATCACTTCTAGATTACTTATACTACCTAATACAATGTATGTGCTATGTAAATAGTCATTACACTGTATTGTTTAGGAAATAATGGCAAGAGAAATAAAGTTTGTCCATGTTTAGTACATATACAACTATCCACATTTTTTCTGAATGCTTTTGACACATAGTTGAATTTATAGATGCAGAACCCAGAAATAGAGGTGGTTGACTGTCATTTGGAAAAGGAACATTTAATATAAAGAATATTTAGGTTGTAACAGGAAATCAGACTATTATTAACTAGCAATGTAATTGGTTACAAGGACAAAGAAACTCAATACAGCAGTAGCAGTTACACAGAAAGAGCAGAGGAATCTTATAGAACAAGATCTTATAGAACAACAATCTGATGACAAGAATTTTCTGACCTAGATAGACAATAGAGTATTATGCCAACTGTGTGATAAAAAAACACAGTTCAATTTTATCTTACATGAGAACTTTATCTTAATTGATTAACAGCCAGTCTTAGTTCTTGATGTAGTTTGAATATTTATCCCTTTCAAATCTCATGTTAAAGGAAAACAGACTGCTGATACAGTTATTTATTTATAGTATTGCCATAAACAGAAGAGATAGACATTTAGTAGCACAAAATCTGATTTACAAATTTATGCACAAGTGCCTTGCTTTCTAGTTGTCCATACTTATAGCTTATTCCGTTCTTATAGGCAGCCTTATATTTCTAGTTTTTTTATATTAGTTTACTCAGACCAAAAATATGTATTACTCTGTTACATGTTATTTTATGTACTAAAGTAGACAAATTGTTTGCTATTCTGGAGGAACAAAATCCTAACTGTCCTCAAGAAATCATCCGATGTAATCTAACATTTTTATGTCATACACCTGATTCCATGACATTTTCCACACACAACTCTAACCTTATTCTGTAATAGTCAAGTCTCTTAGAAGGGCTCCCTATTTCCATTACTCTGTTTTATTTTAAAACTATCCTCTCATTTTCTACCTTATGTATGTTTTAGAAATTGTCACTTCATGTGCATCGATATTAATATTTGTCTGAAACATTAGTTAGAGCAGTGAATCACTAACAATACTTATGCCATACACTGTAAATATTTTTAATTCAAATGTTAAAAGCTCATTCATTCAATAATCTTTTATATAGAGCTAATTTTCACTTAGATCTGGTCTTAATAATAGCTATTATTTTTCATCTTTAATTTATAAAGTACACCTATGAAATGCCATCTACCATATCAAGATGAGTTCTTTAAGAATGAGTTAAAAAAATAATACTAATCTGATCAAACAAAATTGAATCATATATTTCATTACACAGATAGAGCACTTGTTCGTGAATATACTAGAGAATCACCTTGTATGACCTAGAGAATGTCAACAGCAAATATCAGTCAAATAGTAAATAATTAGTGGTAAATATGGGAATGTCTTTTGAGTTGAAATTGTTTTTGAGAGTTTCTATGACTTTTCCAATTCCATTAGACCATTAACTAAATTGACCACTTATACATTTAATGAATCTCTGCAAATATATATACTTATTAGCTTAATGACCTAGAAAAAAATCACTTTTTTTCCCCAATCTTCAATGTTTTCTTCTCTAAGATAAAAAGGTATAGACAGATGTGATGGAAACAAAACAGGTTAGTGTAGGGATGAAACACTCACAAATATTAATTTAAATAATTCCTGGCAATTGCCTGTTTTTAGAAACACACTAAGGTGGTTTTCTGTCTTTTGTTTTGAAATAGAGTCTTGCTCTGTCATCCAGGCTGGAGTGCAGTGGCACGATCTGGGCTCACTACAACCTCGGCCTCCCAGGTTCAAGCAATTCTCCTGCCTCGGCCTCCCAAGTAACTGAGATTACAGGCACGTGACACCATGCTCAGTTAATTTTTTCTTTGTGTATATATATATACACACACTGTATATATTATATATAATACTAATATATAGTAATATATATTGTATATAAAATACTAATATATACTACATATATATATATTAGTAGAAATGGGGTTTCACCATGTTGGCCAGGCTGTTCTCGAACTTCTGACCTCGTGAGCCACCTGCCTCAGCCATTACAGGCATGAACCACCGCACCTGGATGGGTTTTTTTTTTTTTTTTTAATGATGATTATTGCAGGTAAAGGCATAGAGAGAAGTGGTAAATGAGAGAAAAATGGTAAATGAGAGATAAATAAGGGCAATTGCAAACATATCCAAGATTGGTAGAGGTGCAAATAAGAGGAGGTAGGAAAACAATTGGTCTTTAAGAATACATTTTTGACAGTTCTGAGGGAACTGTGGGAGTCAGCTTGAATTGCTCTGGTATTTTGTTAGTTTGTTTTGTGTATTTTCTCTGATTTGGAAATAATTATGATTAAAGTCACAGGCATTGAGAAGAGGTGTTAGAAAAATTCCCTAGATATACAAAACCAGGGCCTTGTTAAGTTGAGCTAAGAAAACTTTACTTAAGTTTAACCAGTGTATGTCAAAACTTTCAAATCATTGTGAGCATCCATTATCTTAAATATATAGAGTTAAATATCATAGACCTCTTTTTAGATACTTTTCTCTGGAAAATATCCTTCTCCCCTTTTAAAACACGTTATCAATATCATAACTGATATGGAAAACATGAATAGTTAAAAATCCGTACATAACTCATAATTCTGTTTTTAGAGAAAAGAATTTTCACATTTATTTCAGTTTCTTTCATATTAAATTGAATTGTTTTTATTTTCAAATTAATACATTCATACTCCTTGCTAGAGCTAAATACCTTGAGTCTTAGTCAGAAATTGCTCTTGGGTGATTTGTTTTATTTTCTTCGCTTACTAGTTTGACAGTCAAAGTTTGGAAATTGTATTGGCTTTCATACTTCTTAAACTAATATTCACCCCTTAGAAAATAATTTTCTCCCACTTTCTCCATATCAGATGGCATGGGACTACTAGGTGGGTCAGACCAAGTGTAATTGAGGCAAGAAAGAAATATTATTGGATAAATCTTGCACATATCATGCTGGGTAGGTATGTATTCAACAGTGGGCAGTAATTAAATCTAGAAAAATGATTAATGAATTTACTAAACAACTATTTATAGACAGGTATCCATGTATCAGGTATTTTTCTGGATTCTGGGAATAAACAGGAAATGAAATACACAAAAATTTGTGTCTTTATGATGCCACAAAGGTATTTTACTTTTATTGTTTTCTAAATCCAGGTTCACAAGGTAACAGGAAATCAAGAGATGGAAATAGAAAATCTTAGGGAGTTTTAGGAAATTTAAACCAATTTTATGGAAGCAAGGGTTTACTGCAGGATGGGACAAAGAAAAATCCTACCCAAACAAATATTACAAGGTAAGAATTACTACTAGGCTAAAAATGCTGAAACGGGATAAAAGGGAAATGAGTCCTGTTCAAACAATGAATAATGAACTGATGGAGAATACGGAATGCTCCATAACCTATGCCTTGATCTTACTCTCCCTAGGAGGATGATAATTCAGAATAAAGTGTGGCTTACCATTAAGCTACCTAGACAACTGAAATGACGATTTGACCAAAGACAAAATTAACCTGCAATGCTGAAAAGTAGAATAAGACAAGTGATAGACATATTTCTTTTAAGCCAACTTTAAAAAATCAATTATTCTGGACAGTGTCCATTTAAGAGAATAAACTTTTGATTTAATTTTAATAATAATTTTAGAAATTAGTAGAATTTGTCAAATTTAGTTTCTCTATTAAGCTATAAGTGACAGAGTACTAACATTTATTTCTGCCTTATGTCAGAGAAGTCTAAAAGAACTAGAGAAAGCAGAATAATCCCTAAACGATCACAGTTAAAGAAGCTCTGCCTTGGAGGTTTCAAGGTAAGGCAAGATTCACTTTGCCCTTCAGATTGTTTCTTTTGTACAAAAATGACATTTTGGTTGGAATTTGTGTTTGACAGCTCTATAATGTAATTTTCCAGAATGTGTTGAAGTGGAACCAAATGTCACTGGCTTCATTCAGTACGTTTTCTGCCTGGTGAAATATACCATTACTATTCTATTTATTTTTACACCCGATGAAAAAATTGATTGTTTTGATTTGTGGAGTTCTTTTACATGCAATTTTCCAGAAGATAAAGATCATATATTAGCCTTTATACATGCCGTAGATTGCACATTAATTGACTTTGACCTTTAAGAAACTGCCTATGTTAATTCTATTTTGGCGTTACTTACACTAACAGTCAATAGGTTGTATATTGGATTAGAGTATGAGTGGATGGTGGAAGAATTCTGTGTAATGATTTAAAGAGTGGTCATGTAAAAGCCATCCGGAAATGTTGAGAATGAAAAAGGCATTTTATAATAGAAAACTAACTCGTGGTTTGAGAGTAGAAGTGAAGCTGAGTCAACTACAACTGATGATCAAAAACACTGCAGTCTTGGACACATTGCTTCTCGGGAAGAGAAGTGCAGATAAGGGCTAAAGTATTAGAGCTACGTTAGAGTATCATACAGATTTGCTTTTTTCTAGACAGGAAACTAGCCTGGAAAATAAATGATATATAGGGTTTAAGGTGCTAGAATGAAGAGGCCCAGTCGGGTGCAGTGGCTCATGCCTGTAATCCCAGCACTTTTAGAGGCTAAGGTGGGTGGATCACCTGAGGTCAGGAGTTCAAGACCACTCTGGGCAACATGGTGAAACCCCATCTCTACTAAAAATACAAAGATTAGCTGGGTGCAGTGGCACGTGCCTGTAATCCCAGCTACTCAGGAGTTCTATGAACGTTAAATGAGAAGGAGGCAGGAGAATTGCTTAAGCCCGGGAGGCGGAGGTTGCAGTGAGCTGAGATTGTGGCACAGTGAGACTTCATCTCAAAAAAAAAAAAAAAAAAAAAAAAAAAAAAAAAAAAAAAAAAAAAGAGGCCCAGACAGACAGACATGGAGATTTCTATGTGGTTGTTACTGTTGTTTTTTACCACTAGCTAAGTTGAAATTAAAATTTTAAAGTAAAATTTTGCTTAAATTTTTATCATATTAATCAAAGTAACATTTGTGACTCCAGGGAATCCGTGGCTACTTGGAAAGAGAGTATTACTAGACACTGTTGTCATTTTTAAATTTTTTAAGAAGACATTTTGCTGCTTATCAATGTTCTATTCATAAAAGGAGGAAAATCCACCTCTTAGCACACAAATTGTAATTTTAATCTATCTACTTCTCATACTGAATTTGGGAATTAAATAAAAAAAAGAAACTTTCTCAGTATAAAATAAACTTAAAGTCATACTGTTTGTGATTTTAAATTTATAACTTAATTTCTTATTTGCTTAAGTTTTCCACCAATGCCTTTTGGCATGAAGATAGTCTATGTCAATAAGAAATCAAGATGCTGAAATGGTAGGTGGGTTATGCAATAAAATGCAAATCAGAACAGCAGCATAAAAGGCCATCATATGATATAACTGCTCATTTAACAGAGTGGGAACCCAGACATTATGTGTTAGGAAAAAGGGTATTGTGAATCAGGTATGTGGGAAATATCCTGTGGACCCAGACTATACACATTAATTATAACATTTTTTCCTCTATTTTGCTGCCAGTCTTCAGGAAGCTTAGACAAATATAAAAAGCTATTCATAGAAATTCTGTTACAAATGAAGTAAACATAAACTTCTGGGCTCTGAGTCTTTTTAAAGAGAATAAAAAACAAACATTCCTTCACTTTCCTTGAGTCAAAGCTGGCTTTCCTCCCTCCTTCAGACTATTGTGTTATCTATGAACCGCTATCCCAGCTTGTCCAAACCTGTGAAAGTTATCTGACCTTCCTGCCTTAGCTGTCTCTCCATGGTGCAGCCTCACTCATTTCCAGCAGCTATACCATTTCTGCTTCCTAAAACTGAGTATCTTTGATGTGCCACTGGCAGACTGTATTTTTTCAATTTGATTTTTGACTTGGTTACACTACATCAAATCTACTAAGGCTGTCTTTTCAGTTACCCTGTTATGATCCCAGGACTACAGTCTTTCTCAACTGATCAGTTCTTCTTGCATTCTACAACCTAGAGTAATCTAACTTGGTGATATCTTTTATAAATCAACAGTCTACCTCATGTCATTTCTATGAACATTAAATGAGAATGAAGTTAGGGGCATAGGATATTACCTGGTACCAAGATATCTATTATAGTTATCTTGGTACCAGGAAATATGTTAACACTCTTCCTGTAACATAAAGTTTTGTACTAGAACTGTCCATAATAAATCTAATGTGTCACATATGTAACTTTAATTTTTGTTAATAATATTAAAAACATGTACATAAGAAGGTGAAATCCATTTAACGATCTATTTTTCTTAACTAAACACAGTATATCCAAAATATAATTATTTCAGCATTTAATCAATATGAAAAATATAAATAAGCTATTTTACTTATTTTTGCTAAGTCTTCAAATCCACTGTGTTTTTAACACTTACAGAATATCTCAATTCAGAGCAGTATCATTTCAAGTATTTAATATTCACAGGTGGTTTGAGGCTACCATATTAGATAGCAGAGCTGCAAAGGTATATGGATCTGAATTTCCTGCTATCACCAAATACTAATTGTTTGAATCACATCACTAAAATGCTGTATCTTTTCAAATGACTCCTATCACTCTGAGATGAAAGTGTAAGAATTATATCCTTACATTCAAAGTTTTACATTGACTGACTCCTGTTAATTTCTTAACTGATCATCTGTCACTTTCCTTTCTATCTGTTTTTCTCCAGGCGCACTGCCTTTATTCCTTCTTTTCAAATACGTTAAATTTTTACCATCTCAATACCTTAACTTACTATTTCCTCTGTTTAGAATACTCTTTCTTCAGATTTTTCTTTTCTTTTCTTTTTTTTATTTTAACTATACTTTAAGTTCTAGGGTACATATGCACAACATGCAGGTTTGTTACATATGTATACATGAGCCATGTTGGTGTGTTGCGCCCATTAACTCGTCATTTACATTAGGTATATCTCCTAATGCTATCCCTCCCCACTCCGCCCTCCCCTCAGATTTTTCTTTACATAAGTTGCTATTCACATTATTCACATCTTTGCTAAAATGTCCAATCATTACAGAAGATTTTCACAAATTACTTCATCTGTAATACCAAACATCTCTCAGTCCATATCCAATATTCTGTCCTTTCCCACTACTCCCATTAACATTACACTGCACCTTTTTTCTTCTTTCTACTGTAATCATCACTGATTTCACATTTTTAAAAAAATTATTTTTGTATTTCAGTAGGTTTTTGGGGAACAAGTGGTGTTTGATTACATGAATAAGTTCTTTAGTGGTGATTTCTGAGATTTTGGTGCACTCATCACCCAAGAAGCGTACACTGTATCCAATGCAATCTTTTATCCCTCACTACCCTCACCCTTTCCCCCAGTCCCCAAAGTCCAATGTGTAATTCTTATGCTTTTGCATCCTCATAGCTTAACTCTCACATATGAGTGAGAACATACAATGTTTGGCTTCCCATTCCTGACTTACTTCACTTAGAATAATAGCTCCAATTCCATCCAGGTTGCTGTGAACGCCATTTTTTCATTCCTTTTAATGGCTGAGTCATGTTCCACGGTGTGTGTGTGTGTGTGTGTGTGTGTGTGTGTGTGTGTGTGTATGTACATATATACAAATATACGTACCTATATATGTGTATATATTTATATATACATACATATACATGTACATACATGTGTATATACATGTATACACTTACATATACATGTATATACACATACATATACATGCATATACTCATACATATATGATGTGGTATATATAAAATATATATTATATATATATCACATTTTCACACACACACACACACACACACACACACACATATATATATCACATTTTGTTTATCCACTCATTGACTGATGGACATTTGGGCTGATTCCATATTTTTGCAATTCCAAATTGTCCTACTATAAACATACATGTGCAAGTATGTTTTCCATATAATGGCTTCTTTTCCTCCAGGTAGATATCTAGTAGTGGGATTGTTGGATCAAACCATGGATCTACTTTTAGTTCTTTAAGGAATCTCTACACTGCTTTTCACAGTGTATTAGTTTACATTCCCACCAGCAGTGTAGAAGTGTTCCCTGCTCACTGTATTCCCACCAACATCTATTACTTTTTGATTTTTTGATTATGGCCGTTCTTGCAGGCATGAAGTGGTATCACATTGTAGTTTTGATTTGTATTTCCCTGACAATTAGTGATGCTGGGCATTTTTTCATATGCTTGTTGGCCATTTGCACATCTTCTTTTGAGAATTGTTTATTCCTGTCCTTAGACCACTTTTTGATGGGATTGTTTGTTTTATTTCTTGCTGATTTGTTTGAGTTCTTTGTAGATTCTGGATATTAGTCCTTTTTCAGATGTACAGATTGTGAAGATTTTTTCCCACCCTGTGGGTTGTCTGTTAACTCTGCTGATTATTTCTTTTGCTATGCAGAAGCTTTTTAGTTTAATTAAGTCCCATCTATTTATCATTGTTTTTGTTGCATTTGCTTTTGGGTTCTTGGTCATGATGTCTTTGCTTAAGCCAATGTCTAGAAGGGTTTTTCCAATGTTATCTTCTATAATCTTTATGGTTTCAGACCTTATATTTAAGTCCTTGATCCATCTTGAGTTGATCATTGTACAAGGTAAGAGATAAGGATCCCATTTCATTCTTCTACATGTGGCTTGCCAATTATCACAGAATCATTTGTTGAATAGGGTATCATTTCCGCACTTCATGTTTTTGTTTGCTTTGTCAAATATCCATTGGCTGTAAGTATTTGGCTTTAGTTCTTGGTTCTCTATTCTGTTCCTTTGGCCTATATGACTATGTCTTAGACCAGTACCATCCTATTTTGGTGACTATGGCCTTATAGTATAGTTTGAAGTTGGGTAAGGTGATGTCTCCAGGTTTGTTCCTTTTGCTTAGTCTTGCTTTGGCTATGTGGGCTCTTTTTTGGTTCCATATTAATTTTAGGATTGTTTTTTCTAGTTCTGTGAAGAATTATGGTGATATCTTTATTGGAATTGCATTAAATTTGTATATTGCTTTTGACAGTATGATCATTTTCACAATATTGAATCTACCCATCCATCAGCATAGGATGTATCTCCATTTTTCTTGTTGTCTATGATTTCTTTCAGCAGTGTTTAGTAGTTTTCCTTGTAGAGGCCTTTCACATCCTTGGCTAGGTATATTCCTAAGTATTTTATTTTATTTTTTTGCAGCTATTTAAAAAGGGGTTGTGTTCTTGATTTCATTCTCAGCTTGGCCACTGTTGGTGTAAAGCAGAGCTACTGGTTTGTGTATATTAATTCATGCCCTGAAATTGCTTAATTCCTTTACCATTTCTAGCAGCTTTTTGGTTGAGTCTTTAGGGTTTTCTAGGTATACAATCATATCATCAGCAAACAGCGACAGTTTGACTTCCTCTTTACTGATGCAGATGCCCTTTATTTATTTCTCTGGTCTGATTGTTCAGGCTGGCACTTCCAGTACTATTAGTATGTTGAATAGAAGTGGTAAAAGTAATTCCTTGTCTTGTTCTACTCTCAGGGGGAATGCTTTCACCTTTTCCCTATTCAGTATAATGTTGGCTGTAGGTTTGTCATATAACTTTTATTGCTTTAAGGTATGTCCCTTCTATGCCAATTTTGCTGAGAGTTTTATATAATAAAGGGATGCTGGATTTTTGCCAAATGCTTTTCCTGTGTCTTTTGAGATGATCATGTGATTTTTGTTTTTATTTCTGTTTATGTGGTGTATCACATTTATTGACTTATGTATGTTAAACCATCCCTGCATCCCTGTTATGAAACCCATTTGATCATGGTTGATTATCTTTTTGATATGCTGTTGGATTTGGTTTGCTAGTATTTTGATGAGAATTTTTGCATCTATGTTCATCAGAGATGTTGGCCTGTAGTTTTCTTTTTTTGTTATGTCCTTCCCTGGTTTTAGTATTAGAGCGACACTGGCTTCATAGAATAATTTAGGAAGAATTCTCTCTTTTTCTGTCTTCTGGAATGGTGTCAAAAGGTTTGGTAGATTGGTACCAATTCTTTGAATGTCAGAGTTCAACAGATCTGCCCGGTTTTGCACTTTTTTCATTGGCATTTTTTAAATTACTATTTCAGTCTCACTGTTTGATATTGGTCAGTTCAGAGTTTCTATATTTTCCTGGTTTAAGCTAGGAGGATTGTATATTTCCAGGAATTTATCTGTCTCTTCCATGTTTTCCAATTTATGTCCATAAAGATGTTCATAGAAGCCTTGAATAATCTTTTGCGTCATTGTCGTATCAGTTGTAATATCTCTTATTTGTTTCTAACTAAGGTTATTTGGATCTTCTCTCTTTTCTTGGTTAATCTCACTAATGGTCCATCAACTTTATTTGTGTTTTCAAAGTACTAGCTTTTTGTTTTATTTATTTTTTGTATTTTGTTTGTTTGTTTCAATTTCATTTAGTTCTGCTCTGATCTTCATTATTTCTTTTCTTCTGCTGGGTTTGGGTTTGGATTGTTCTTGTTTGTCCAGTTCCACGAAGTGTGGCCTTACATTTCTATTCATGCTCTTTCAGACTTTTTGATGTAGGCATTTTTGCTATGAAGTTTCTTCTTAGTATTGCCCTTGCTGTATCCCAGGGATTTCAGTTGGTTGTTTCACTATTATTGTTCAGTTCAAAGAATTTTTAAACTTTCATCTTGATTTCATTGTTCACCCAATGATCATAGGAGGAGGTTATTTGGTTTCCATGTATTTGCATGGTTTTAAGGGTTCCTTTTGGAGTTGATTTCCTATTTTTTCACACTGTGGCCGGAGAGAGTATTTAATATCATTTTAATTCACTTAAATTTACTGAGACTTATTTTGTAGCCTATCATATGGTATATCTTAAAGAATGTTCCATGTGCTGATAAATAGAAGGTATATTCTGCAGTTGTTGGGTAGAATGTTCTGTAAATATCTGTTAAGTTCATTTGTCATAGGGTGTTGTTTAAGTTCATTGTTTCTTTGTTGACTTTCTGTCTTGATGACCTGTCTAGTGCTGTCAGTGAAGTATTAAAGTCCCCCACTACTATTGTGTTGCCATCTCTCTCATTTCTTAGGTCTAGTAGTAATTGTTTTATACATTTGGGGCTCCAGTGTTAGGTGCATATATATTCTGAATTGTGATATTTACTGTTGAACTAGTCCTTTTACCATTATATAATGTATCTCTTTGTCTTTTTTAAACTGCTGTCGCTTTAAAATTACTTTTGTCTGGTATAAGAATAGCTACTCATGTTCACTTTTGGTGTCTATTTGCATGGAATATCATTTTCCACCCATTTACCTTAAGTTTATGTGAGTCCTTATGTGTTAGGTGAGTCTTGAAGACAGCAGAAACTTGGTTGGAGAATTCTTATCCATTCTGCCATTCTGTATCATTTGAGTGGAGCATTTAGGCCATT
The DNA here is from genome assembly GCF_007565055.1 of Rhinopithecus roxellana. Classification (NCBI taxonomy): domain Eukaryota; kingdom Metazoa; phylum Chordata; class Mammalia; order Primates; family Cercopithecidae; genus Rhinopithecus; species Rhinopithecus roxellana. Next base: position 92,567,976 of record NC_044550.1, on the reverse strand, counting down.
TACATTCAATGTTAGCATTGAGATGTGAAGTGGGATTCTATTCATTATGCTATTGTTTGCCTGAATACTTTGTTTTATATTGTGTTATCATTATATAGATCCTGTGAGATTTATGCTTTAAAGAAGTTCTATTTTTGGTGTATTTTGAGGATTTGCTTCAAGATTTAGAGCTGTTTTAGCAGTTCTTGTGGTTCTGATGGGTAGTGACAATTTATCTCAGCATTTGTTTGTCTGGAAAAGACTATCTTTTTTTTCACTTATGAAGCTTAGTTTCACTGGATATAAAACTCTCGGCTAATAATTATTTTATTTAAGGAAGCTAAAAATAGGACCCTGATCCCTTCTAGCTTGTAGGGTTTCTGCTGAGAATCTGCACTTAATCTGATAGGTTTTCCTTTATAGATTATCAGATACTTTTGTCTCACAGTTCTTAAGATTCTTTCCTTCATCTTGACTTTTGATAACCTGATGACTATGTGCCTAAGTGATGATGTTCTTGCAATGAATTTCCCAGGTGTTCTTTGAACTTCTTTTATTTGATTGTTTAGATGTCTTGCAAGGCCAGGAAAGTCTCCTTCAATTATTTCCTTGAATACGTTTTCCAAACTTTTAGAGTTCTCTTCTTCCTTGGGAACACAAATTATCCTCAGGTTTGGACATTTAACATAGTCCCAAACTTCTTGGAGACTTTGTTCATTTTTTTTTAATTTATTTTTTCTTTGTCTTTGACGCATTGGATTAATTCAAATGCCTTGTCTTTGAGTTCTGAAGTTCCTTCTTCTGCTTGTTCAATTCTATTGCTGAGACTTTCCAGTACATTTTGCATTTCTCTAAGTGTGTCCTTTATTTTCAGAAGTTGTGATTTTTTAATTTATGCTATCTATTTCACTGAAGAATTTTCCTTTCATATCCTGTATCATGTTTTTGATTCCTTTAAGTTGGACTTCACATTTCTCTGGTGCCTCCTTGATTAGCTTAATAATCAACCTTCTGAATTCTTTTTCTGGTACTTCAGAGCTTTTTGTCTTGGTTTGGGTCCATTGTTGGTGAGCTGGTATGATCTTTTGGGGTTGTTAAAGAACCTTGTTTTCTCACATCACCAGAATTGTTTTTCTGGTTCCTTCTTATTTGGGTAGACTAGGTCAGAGGGAAGATTTGGAATTCAAGGGCTGCTGTTCAGGTTGTTTCATCCCATGGCGTGCTCCCTTGATGTGGTGCTCTCCTGTTACCCCTAGAAATTGAGCTTTCTGAAAGCCAAACTGTAGTGATTGCTTTTGCTCTTCTGAGTCTAGCCACCCAGCGGAGCTACTGGAGTCCTGGCTGGTACTGAAGAGTGTCTGCAAAGAGACCTGCGATGTGATCTATCTTGAGATCTTGTAGCTGTGGATACCAGCATCTTCTCTGGTGGAGGTAGCAGAGGAATGAAGGGCACTCTGTGACGGTCCTTGGTTATGTTTGTTTAGTGTACTCGTTTTGTGTTGGTTGGTCTCCAGCCTGGAAGTAGTGTTTTCAAGAACGCATAAGCTGTGGTCCTATAGGCAGGATGCAAACTTGCCCTAGGAACACTTGGTTAAGTATTCAAGTTTCTCAGGCAGTGAGCAAGGACATAGATTTCCTAAGAGATTGCGGCCTTTGTCTTCAGCTACCAGGGCAGGTAGAGAAAGACCACAAGACGAGGGCAGGGATAGGTGCGTCTGAGCTCAACCTCTCCTTGGGCAGGGCTTGCTGAGACTGCTATGGGGGACGGAGGTGTTGTTCTGAGTCCAATGGAGTTATATTCCCAGGGGGATTATGGTTGCCTCTGCTGAGTTATACAGGTGGCCAGGGAAGTGGGGGAAAGCTGGCAATCACAGGCTTCACACCGCTTCCATGCAGCCCACAGTGCTAAGGGCCGAACTCCCTCCCATCATGCCCTCCTAACAGCACTGAGTCTATTTCCAGGAGCCAGTGACCAAGGCTGAGAACTGACCCCAGACCATGAGCCCCTCTGTTGAGAAAGTAAGCAAACTCAGTTTTTCAGCATCTCAGGAAGCCTGAAGTGGTGATCCAGTTCCTTCGAAGGGTCTGTGGATTCTCTTGGCTTTCCTGGTATGTTCCTGTGGTAGTTCTTAGAGCAAAGATGCATGATGTGAGTCTCCACACACTGCTCTGTCCATCCAAGCGGGAGCTGCAAGCTAGTCCTGCCTCCTATCTGCCATCTTAACCCCTGATTCCACGTGTTTTAGATTAGAATTTACATTCCATAAATAAAATTATCTGTTTTGTTTACTGGTGAATCTCCAGTACCAGGCATAGCATCTGTCTCACAGTGGGTGCTCAATAATGTTTACAGAGTTGGTGAATGAATTACCCAAACACACACATATACACACACATTCTCACACAATGCATACATATATGTAGACACACATATACATCTTTAAGTAAAACTGTAATATTTAATAAGTGAGTTATTTATCTGTAATGCAGGTGAATACACACACACACAACCACAACCACATGCACAAAAATTACACACAAGTCTGTGATGTCTGGAAAACTGTCCTAAAAGCACAATGTCCAAAGGTTAAATAAAAAATGAAAATATGTAAAATGTGTAGCTAAGTAGAAACTAGCTAAGTATTAACTTTCTTTCATCACACAATATTACATAGAAGTTTTTAAAAATATGAATGAGGTACTCTATCATTTGTACAAAGTGGTAAACAGTATTTATTTTTCTCACAGATTATTATAAATATTAGAATTTCTGAATCAAAAATGCTAGAGCAAGATCTAATTTTTAAAGAATACATTTGACTTTATTACATGTTAACAACTTTTGATACCAGTGTGCTGATGCAGAGCATTTATTTACTTCTTAGGATTTTGTGTTTTCATTTTCTATTTTTCTTTAAGTGCTGAGTTCATTTTTGAAAAGCTTTTGCCAAGTTTGCTGAAGAAATTTTATTTCATCCACATCCATGATAAAATGCCCTCCTGTTGTGGTATGGATGGTGAGCACCGGATGCTGTTTGTTTGCAGTGAGTTTGGATGACACCCCGGCTGGTGTATAGCGACACTGTGGAGTTTTCCATTTGTTCAGTGGTATGGGGTCCAGAGTCCCAAGAAAACAGGGCGGAAGGAAGGGGAGGAGGGAGGGAGGGAGGAGGGAGGGGAGGGAGAGGGGGAGATGGAAGGAAGGAGGAGGAAGGAAGGAAGGAGGGGAGGGAAGAGAGAGGGAGAGGAGGGAGGGAAAGGAAGGAAGAAGGAAGGAAGAAGGAGGAAGAATCCTTTCTCTTTTTTTTATGTCTTTGGATTATTATTTCTGGACTTCTTTCTTTCCTTATTGCGTTCTTTCTTTTTTTTCTTTCTTTCGTTCTTCTTCTTCTTTCTTCTTCTTTTTCTTCTGTAATCTATCCTACCTACCTCCCTCCTCCCTCCCTCCCTCCCTTCCTTCTTTCCTTCCTTCCCTCCTTCCTTCCTTTCTTTTTTCTTTTTTTTTTTTTTATTTCGAGACAGAGTCTCACTTTGTCACTGGGGCTGGAGTGCAGTTGTATGATCGCAGCTCCCTGCAACCTCTGCCTTCCAGGTTCAAGCGATCCTCCTGTCTCATCTTCCTGAGTAGCTGGGATTACAGGTGCCCACCACCACACCCAGCTAAATTTTTGTAATTTTAGTAAAGATGGGGTTCCACCATGTTGGTTGGGCTGGCCTCAAACTCCTAACTTCGTGATTCGCCCGCCTCGGCTTCCCAAAGAAAGAATTAGACTTTCTAAACAATAAACAACATCAACCTTATTGACTTTATTTTCCCTTAAATTATATTGATTGTTGTGATTCCATAAGATTTATACACTCTTTCCTCTCCCTATTTTGCAGCAACAAATTGCAAAGCACTTTTGTTTGTTTGTTTTTGTTTTGTTTGGTTAAAGCTTATTATCACACTGGTGTGGCTATGGAGACTGTCTGGATGGCTTGGAATGGTTTATTGCTTATGGTAAAATTTGCCTGATTTCTTATAGGCAGCTTTTGGAAACCTTTTATTAAACAGTTGTTTACATAATTATGTCTCTAATTTAAAGACATGTAGTTCAAACAAATGTATTTGTTTCATAAGCATCTTCCTATAATCCACTATAAAATTGAAATTAAATATAGAGAATGTTTTAACAATTTTTAACTCAAAATTTGTCAAACATTTTTAATAGGTCTTTTTTATAAAAAGAAAAAAGGAATTTAAGAACAGGCACTAGTCTCTTTTAAAATTTATTTGCAAAACCCTTTAACTGCACTGTTGCTATTAGCTGCCTGTTCTAAAATGATAGTATTTTTATTGAAACACAAATCAACTTTTCTGTTATACTTTATGGAATATAAAGGGACTTTAATTGTCTGACTTGTTTAAATTGGCACTGTTAGTTTTTATTAATAAAACGCACATGGGCTTTTAAAAAAACAAACAAACAACTTTTCTGCTTGAAAGAACACCAATAAGGAAATAAAAATACAAGCCATAAACTGGGAGAAATATTTGCAATTTAAATATTTGAGAAAATAATTTATCTGGATATTAATAGTAAAAAGATTAATAATACAATTAAAAATTAACCAAATATTTGAACAGGCATTTCATCACAGAAAATATATGTATGTTTGATAAACACTTAAAAAGATGTTAAACATTATTATTCATTAGGGAAATGCACATTATAAGGAAAACAATTACTATTTCATACCACTCAAATGGCAGTAATGACGAGGACAAACAATAACAGGTGTGGTGAAGAGGGGGAAAAGCTGGAACTCATCCGCTTCTTAGGAATGCAACATGGTGCAGCCATTTTGGGAAAGTATTTGCAAGTTCTGTAAAAAAAAAAAAACATGTTTATCATGCCACCCTGTGATCTCACTCCTAGGTATTTGCTCAAGGGAAAAGAAAATATAATCTGCACAACCACATACATGCAAGTATTTACGGCCACATTATTGATAATAGCCAAAAGCTGGAAATAATACACTTGTACATCAACCAGTGAATGCATAAACAAAATACATGTACTGGGTTGAATACTGTCTCCTCAAAAATCCGTCTTAATTTGGAAACTTAGAATATGATTTCATTTGGAAATTGGGTCTTTTCATGTGTAATTACTTAAAATGAAGTCATACTCGATTAAAGTGGGCCCTAATCTAATGGTCTCTTTATAAGAAGAGCAAACACAAGAGACACAGAGACAAACAAGAAGAATTACCATATGATGATGGAGATAGTGATTGGAATGATGCCTTTGCAAGCCAAGGAACGCCCAAGGATTACCAGAAACTAGAAGAAGCTAGGAATGAGTAAGGAAGAATTTTCCCCTTGGATATCAAAGAGAGTATGATTCTACTGATGCTATGATTTCAAACATTTAGCTTTCAGAAACTGTGAGAGAATAAAGTTCTGTTTTCTTAAGCCAACAAGCTTTTGGTACATTTTTATGGCAGCCCTAGAAAACTAATAAAATGGAATACAATGGAATGCTATTGAGCATAAGAAGGAATGCACTACTGATATATAATAAACCATAGATAATTCCAAAGTATAATGCTAATAGAAGCCAAACTCAAGAGATCATATATTTCATGATTCTATTTACATGAAACATCTGCTGCTAGAGGCAGAAAGAGGATTAGTGTTTTCCCGGGGTTGTCAGTGAGAAGAAGGATTGTCTACAAATGTCTACAAAATGTTATCTGATGTAATGGAAACGTTTTCCAACTAGATTGTTCTGATGATTGTACAACTCTGTAAATTTACTATTAATTGTTGAATAGTATACTAAAATGAGTAAATTTTATTGTATGTCTATTATACTTTAATAAAATTCTTTTTAAAAAAAGAAAAAACTGATGTTGTGAAGAAGGGTGATGGAAGCAATTCAAGTGAAATTCTTGTAGCCCTCAAGAATGCAAACATTAGCAATGGATTCAGAAAAAAAAAAAAAGAATATGAAGATCCACACTTTTTATCATGAACATAGTTTCCAGTTTTATTCTTTATCTTTAAAAATACATTTTGTGGGCCAGGCACAGTGGCTCACGCCTGTAATCCCAGCACTTTGGAAGGCCAAGACAGGTGGATCACGAGGTCAGGAGATCGAGACCACCCTGGCTAAGACGGTGAAACCCCGTCTCTACTAAAAACACAAAAAATTAGCTGGACATGGTGGCAGGTGTCTGTAGTCCCAGCTACTTGGGAGACTGAGGAAGGAGTATCACTTTGAACCTGGGAGGCAGAGCTTGCAGTGAGTCGAGATTGTGCCACTGCACTCAAGCCTGGGTGACAGTGCAAGACTCCATCTAAAATATACACACACACACACACACACACACACACACACACACACACATATATATAGTTTTTTATATGCATCGTATAATAGGTGCAATAGAATGGAGAATTATTTAAAAGCAATTACATGTCTGAATCTGCTTATGTGAGTACCTAACTCGAATTCCAATGATTTCTATCCCAGAGGCTTCAGGTTCCTGTAGTGCATTTAAAAGAATAATGGATATTCTCAAAGCACTTTCATTTCAATAAGCATAATAGAAATAACAAGACTGTTATAAAGGCCACATTTTGTGCTTCACTTTTACATATTTATTTACTTTTGATTGTAATTATATTTATTTCATGCTGAGACACTTTTTTTGGTGATCAGAGTTTCTATATGACATATGCCATGATTCATAGAAAATTATTAAATTATTACTTAGCACATGCTATTGTTCAATAAAAGATATGCTATAGTACCTAATATCTTATATTAGAATAATGAAACAGAGCTTACGATGGTAAATAATTTGAAATGAGTTTGTTCTCACATTGCTATAAAAACTACCTGAGACTGGGCAATTTATAAGGAAAAGAGGTTTAGTTGACTTACAGTTTTGCAGGCTATATAGAAAGCATGGCTGGGAAGCCTCAGGAAACTTACAATCACAGCAGAAAGGAAAAGGGGAAGTAAGCACATTTTCACATGGTGGCAGGAGAGAGAGAGAGCGAGCAAAGGGGAAAGTGCTACACACTTTTAAACAACCAGATCTCCTGAGCACTCTACCACAAAAATGGCAAGGGGGAAGTCTGACCCCATGATTCAATTCCCCTTCTACCAGGCCCCTCCTGCAACATGTGTGGCTTACAATTCAACGTGAGATTTGGGTGGGGACACAGAGCCAAACTAGATCAGGAACCATTGGCTCAACTTTTATTTACATATTTCATTTTTGAAAATTTTTCTTATGGAGAAAGAAGAAATATTTTTCATGAGAAAGAAAGATCTCCCAGAAGTCAAGAGATCTCAGAAGTTATATGTCATTTCTAGTGAGTTTCAATGTAAGTTTTATAATTTTTCTTTAATAGAAATATTTGAAGTTCTTGTTTGTTTGCTTTGTTTCTTGTATTTAATATCTTCTTAATTTAAACCATCTGCTGTATTCTTCAGAGTGTCAGTTAATAACCACAAAAGGAATGATGGTTATCTGTAGAGGTTTTGCTTGCTCCTGATAATACTAAATGCAGGAATGTCACTGAATCATTTGATACATATTCATACATTATTTAATACATCAAGTGTGTTGAACATATACAGAAAGAGAAGAGAATTGATGAGCAATAAATACAGTACTGGCAACAAACTTGGACCAACAGAATTACAGAATCTGTTTATTAATATATTTTAACTAATAAACATAACTAATAGCATATATATTTAGTATATACATTTTCAAATGTATGAATGCAAGTAAGGGCCCTGATTAATCTGTATACGTAAAATGATTTATAAGCAATCTAAGCAAGACTTATAACACAATTTTTTGGATGAAAACTTGCAGGATGCAAGCTAAAAATTATATGTTTTCATGTTCAGTGTTTTATCTTAAAAATGAAAAAAACATTATTTTCAGGTACTACTAAATTACTATTACATATGGTTTTGTGTAGGATTTACATAAAAGATGCAAATATAAGCAGTAAGTTAAACAATATTTAAATATATTTGTGAAAAAATTACGAAATGACTTTTATAGCTTTCAATACAAAGAGAAATCAAGAGAATATTTTAGTCATTTTTATTATTTTGGAAAGAGGCCTTCCATGTATTATATGCTTATTTGCTGAAAAATCTGGAGCATAATAAAATCTGCAACATGTGAGGAGACTGCTCTGAGTGGTAAAAGTAATCACACAACAAGTCAGCTCGACAAACAGAAAGGGGTTCCTTCAGCTTATCAATGTTAAATAAATGAAGGATAATTTGCATAAAATCTCAATATCCTTTGCCTTTCAGTCTTGTTTATATGATATGCAGCTGTTCTTCAAAATAGCTACTTGATTCTTGCTTACTTTTAACAATCATCTTCTTCCAATGCAATCTATAAATTGGACCCAAATACAAATTTCACTCTATCAAGGCATGCCCTTCAACTCTACATTTTAGCTATATTAGTACACAATACACATGCCTGTATTAGGCCATTGCAGTAAAAACTCGATTCAGTTTTGTAAAGATATACATTGGCCACATAATATTAATGTGCTGGCACTGTATATAATTATTTTTAGGAAACTCAATTGTATGATGGCATTTTAAGCATTTCAATCAGAATTCATAGTATGAAATAAAATAAACAAGCTTCTATTGTTAAAAAAGTGGTTCCTTAAAAAACATAAACACAGAATTACCATATTATTCAGCAATTCCACTTCTGGGCATGTAGACAAAAGAATTGAAAATGGGGACTAAAACAGGTATTTGTACACCCATGTACAGAGTAGCATTATGCACAATAACCATAAGGTGGAAACAATCCAAATGTCTATTCCCAAATAAAAAGATATACAAAATACGATATGTACCTACAATTGATTATTATTCAGCCTTAGGAAGCAATACATTTCTAATACATGTTACAACGCAGGTAAAACTTGAGGACATTTGAAATAAACAAGACACAAAAAGATATCATGTGATTCCATTTATATGAGATACCCAGAATAGTGAAATTCATAGAGACAGAGAGAACAGTGGTTACCAGTGGCTAGAGGGAGGGAGTATGAGGAGTTATTGTTTAATGGGTACAGAGTGTTAGTGTGCAATTATGAAAAATGTTTGAAAATTTATAGTGGTAATGATTGCACACCAATGAGAATGTACTGCCTATCAATGAACCGTATACTTAAAGTGGATAAAATGTGACATTGTAAGTTATGAATATTTTACAATAATAAAACTTAATTCGTCAACCTGAATTTGACGTCCTTTTCACGTCCTGCTTCTTGGATCCTCCCTAGGCTAAAATAAGGGATTTTAAAAAATGGAACTCAAATAGCATGAAGGAGAGATTGTTTTATTATCGTTAGATGCAGGAAAGATTTAAGCTGGAGGTTTCAAAGATTTTAGACAATCTGTACTGTAGCCATGGCTTTGCCCCTTCATTTCCTCCACATGTCTCCCACTATCTAGTCTAAGTAGAACACAGAGTGATCCAAATACTGCGTTAAAGGCTGGACATGATAGAAACTAGGGTCTTAAAATATGGCCTAGTCTTGCACAAAAATTTCGTAAGAAAGGCCAAACATTCATTATAATATATACTAGATTACCAAACAATTTTTATAACATTGAGTGATTTTTAAAATTTGTAACTCACACTCTATTATATTTAATATTGAGTAGAACTTAGAGAATATATGTTGCCAGATATCACGCTTGTAGAATTTTCAATGTTTTTTAAAATTTATGAATTATCTCATAATGCAATTTAATGCTGCACTAGCGAGGGCTGTTTTGCACATAATGGCAACACAATTAAAGAACGTTACATACAACAGTTTCCATACACATAGGAAGGCCGTTTGGTAAAAGGATTCTGTTAAAAAAGTAGAAATTAGCTACTCAGGAGGCTGTGGCAGGAGAATCGCTTGAAACCGGGAGGCGGAGGTTGCGATAAGCTGAGATCGCGCCACTGCACGCCAACCTGGATGACAGAGCTAGACTCCATCTCAAAAATAAACAGATTAAATAAATAAATAAAATAAAGTATAAATTAGAGGTCATGTTTTACTTAGAGTAGAAAAATTTAAGGACACTAATATCCGTAGAGAAAGAAAAATTAATAAAACTACTTGGCAATGTGATTATAGTCTATAAACTGCTGATTTGATGTGAAGACAGCATTCGTGTCACTTTACTGGGGAGATCAAGGAGCCGGACTTGTTTTTATTCTACCTGGAGAAGAAGAAGGCAAATGACCAGCTGGCATCAAAGAATTTTAACAAGCGCTCTTTGTTTGTGTGTGTGTGTGTGTGCATGTGTGTGTACAGGAATTAGAAAGAAAGAGAGACAGTATATTTCTAATTTTATGAAGTTTGGTGTATTCTATTAAAACATATCATTTTAAAACGCACTATGACTTAGAGAGTACTTCCAGAAAAGAAAGCAATCATCATTTCATAATGTCTAAGGTCTCTTCTGGCTCAAAAAGTCTATAACTTCATGTCTTTTAATTAAACAAGCTTTATTATTACATTCTTATTTATATAAATACAAATATATATATTTGTATACCATGTACAAATACAAATATATATTTGTATATATTTTTGTATATTTGTATATATATATATTTGTGTGTGTGTGGGTGTGGATGTGTGTGTATATATATATATATATATATATATATATATATATATATATACACACCAATATACTTTGGATTTGAGAACAGTTTTATGAATATACTTTTTTCTAGGTCACTAGGTTAAATCTCTTTTCAATTCCTCAAACATGGTCAAAAGCATAGCCACTATTTTAAGGAGTTTCTCTATAATGATGAAACAAACAAACAAAATACCATAATGAAATGGTTTAAATAAGAAATTTCATTAGACACTGTCAAGGAGACGATGAACTGAGAAAGTTCAAGTAATTAAATAATCACAAATTGTAGTTCATAAAAAATAATCATTTGTATACACTTAGATTATGAAAAGTAACTTGAATTTGCATGCAATGAAATCATTCATTAAAGTTGATGATATTTAACAAGAAATACCTCATTTTACAATGCTTACACAGTACCATAGGAAGGCATTCTCTTTCTCACTTATTTTACTACTGTGTGCCTTTTCATTTACTTCAGTTTTTGGAAGCTGCAATTTAGAAAATGGTTGAGACACAGTAACGCGGGATCTAAGTAAATTAATTCTAAAGATTGAATTAGTTCTGTATAAAGCTCTTACCATTATTCACTGTGTTATAAATCTAAATCCTCTGCACTTCACTTTCTTAATTTGTTTCTGTTTTCGCTTATTCATGCAATGGAATACATAAGAAAAGTTTTTAAAATAGAGACAACAATTAATCTATTATTGCTTTATCTTGATCATTGTTCTCCTTCTCCCAATCTCTAGCAATTACAATATAGCATGTTATTTATGTTTTGGGACAAAACATAACAGTAATAAGCTTCATATATTTTAATTTTATTGTTAAGAACCCAAATGTTAAATGGCAAAAACAAGCACAGCACCTATTCTACAACTGTGTTGTGCAACCCCTTTTCATATGCTTTCTCTTTACACTTGCAAATTGTATAATGCGGCCATAGGTATTTTGACAGCTAACTAAATGTGAAGATGTGTGATTATATCTCAGTTAACTACTACTATCTGATGAATAGTAGTAGTATTTTCTATCATCTAAAATAAGATGAGATTGGTATAATTTGCATTGAAGTACTTTAAATTCTGCCACTTACATACCTGATTTTATGATGCTTACAAAAACATTCTAATTGAAATTTCATGTACATACACACACACACACACACGCACACATACACACACACAATTGGACCCAAATACAAACATATATATGCATGTGCGTTTGTATGTACCTCAGTATTTATCACTGAATTGAAGGCATGTTTTTATGCATCTCATAAAATGCTGGATCTGTGAAAAGTAAATAATGTTAGTTTGGAAATAAATTTGAAGGCCCTGGATTTTTTATTATTTTAGCCTTTGTCTTTTGTGAAATTATTGTAGAAAAAACATACTGTCAGACTTTTAGAATGTCTTGATCGATGAGAAAAATCTATCATTATTGCTAATTCAGTTCAATAATCTTGGGTTAGACACAGAGACCTTGAGTAATAGTCTAGCCTTCTAAGTTACAATGGAAGGTGAGATGCACATGACCAAGGGTGATAGAATATTAAAATATCCCCTAAAATTAGTCCAAATTCAATAGAATATCTTATATTTCTGACAGCCTATACTTTAACTGTGTTCTTACATCTTGCATTCCCCTATAAGGTTGATCATGAAATATTTAAAGATACAGCTGACATAAGATCATCACACAAAGAAAAGGAGGTGTTTTAAAAAGTGGGGCATCCATCAGGACAGTAACAAATGCATAATATAAATGCAGTATATAAAATGGACCACAGATTTGCCTGTAGGTTTTAGAAATCACAGCAAAACGAGAAACTGAGCAGATTGATAGTGTCCAATGACTGTAAAACATAAACCAAGGTGAGAAATTATCTTTTTCTCAAAGTTACCTACTAAAAAAGATGCTTTTAATTAGCAATGCCTTCAACAGCAGGACTACAATAAACACTGTTGCTTTTCTTCTAACTTCTCTCAATAAAATGTTAAGGAGGTTCATATTTTATTCAATAAAAACGTTTCCAGAGGGCAACCACACATGACGAAATCTGAAACTGTCTGCTAGCCTGGCTAAGTTCTGATGTAGACTTCCAGTTTACGTCCATGAAGCATTTCTTCATAAACAGGTCTATTTTTCAAAAATTTCACATCCTTTAACTCACTTTTCTTAATTTTCTGACCTAACATTGGTTAAGTCACTCCCGAAGTGCCTTTGGAAAAGTGTCCACATGACTTGGTGATGTCTTCTGACTCCGCCATTTCTCTGGAGAGCAGTGATTGGTCTTAACCAGTCAATGTTCACATTCCTTTAGCTAAGAAGGGAGGTGCAGGAACAGGCATGTTTCCAAAGCAAAGCCTATGAGACTCTACGTGCTCTGAGGCAGAAAGAGTATACGTGTTTTTATTGGAATCTCTTAATGTTTCTTAACACTGATCAATCTTAACACTAAATAGTAATTTAAAAAGTATTTTACAAGTTTATTTTATGAGTCTGTATTTTTTTCCAGCAGAAGGTTAGACTTTTCTCCTCTTAAAATATCCTTTCTGTTCTACACAGTAGCAAGTTAAAGATTCTTTATAATGCTATTACAAATGTCTTAAAGTTATTCTTAGAAATTTGAACATTTCCTCTTGTAAATAAGCATTGTGGTAAACAGCATTCTAAGATGATCACAATTATCTTATACTTTGTATAATCCCTTCTCACCTCCTGTGTGGAGCATGTGAGTATGATGAATCGTTACCATCATGATTTTATTACATTATATGGCAAAAGAGAGATTAACCGAGGAGAGAAGGCCTGACTGATCAGATGAGCCCTTGAAAAGCAGAGAGTTTTCTCTAGCTGGTCACAGAAGGGGAAGGCAGACATTTAAAGTATCAGGATTTGGCACTGTGTTGCTGGTTTCAAGATGAAATGGCTCCTCAGATAATTATGAGGAACTGAAAATGGTTTCTGGTCAAAAGCCAGGAGGAACAGAGGGACTTTTATAAGTCAACTCCAAGAAACTGAACTCTACCAATAACAGGAATAAGCTTGCACAAGGATCCTGAGCTTTAAATGAGAATGGAGACAGCTGACCTCTTGATTTTAGTCTGAGCAGGGAAGCCAGTCGTGCTATGCTGGACTAACAAACAAAAGTGCGAACTAATAAGTGGGTGTCATCATTAGCCATAAAGTTTGTGTTAATTTGTTATGCAACAGTAGAAAACTAACACAAGAATGTCCATCCATTTTATCTTTGAAGAAGTGGTTATTTGTTACTTATTTCCAGGGACCATTTGTACTCAATTATTTATCTTAATCACCTCATAATGAGCAAAAACAATTAAATTTCTTTTTCTTTAGATTTTCAGGTACACAAACATATCATCTGCAGATAGGAATGAGTTTGCCACATGTTCTCACTCACATATGAGAGCTAAAAATATTTGATCCCATGAAGGTGAAGAGTAGAATGATGGCTACCAAAGACTCAGGGGAAAGGACTGAAGAGAGATTGTTTGGTGTTAAATTAAACATTATGGTTAGATTACACATTAATCTAATGTTAGATTAAAACATACGGTTAGAAGGAATAAGTTCTAGCGTTCAATATCACAGTAGGGTGACTATAGTTTAAAATATATTGCATACTTCAAAATAGCTAGAAAAGAAGATTCAAAATATTCCCAACATAAAGCAATAATAAATGTTCGAAGTGATAGATATGCTAAATAACAAAGGTTTGATTATTATACATCTTATGCATATATAAAAATATAATATGCACCCCATAGAGATGCGCAATTATTATCTAACAGTCAAAAACTAATGAGTTTGTCTTTTTCATTTTTTCCTCCTGTTTAACCATCTTGACTGTTATTACAAAATAATGTTACCTCATAAAAATAATTACAGACATTCATATTATAGCAGATACTGTTGTCACAGTATCTATGATAAGCTTTTTTTCTGGAAGCACCTGAAACTCTACTTGAGAGTTTTCTCTGGCTGCAGAAATCAGTACAGTAATCGTGCAGAGAAGAACGTAAGTATTGGGCATTGTATTATTTTCCTATTGTTTCTATATCAAAATACTTCAAATGTAGTGGCTTAAACAATACAAATATATTATTTTACACTTATGCAGGTCAGAAGTCTGACACAGTCTCACTGTTTTAAAATCAATGTGCTGGCAGTATTATGTTCCTTTCTGGAGACTATGGGGCTAATCTATTTCCTTGCCTTTCCAGTTTCTATGGTTGCCTACATTCCTCAGCTCATGCCCTCTGTGCCCCATCTTCACATCTAGTAAGACTGGATTATATCCTTCTTACATGTCATAACTCTGACCTGATTGTCCTCTTCCACCTGCTTCTACTACTTCTAAGAATCCTGCTAATTGGTTACACTGGACACATCTGCATAATCCAAAACAATCTTCCTAATTTAAAGTAATGTGACTTAATTTCATCTGCAATGTTAATTATTTTTTGTGTAACTTACAATATTCCCAGATTAGAAGGTTGTGACTTGGACTTTTTTTTGATTGGTTGTGAGGGGCATTATTCTGCCTAGAAGAGGAATATATCCCAGCCTCCTCACCACTTAGATACACAACTCAAAGGTGTAATTTGCTGTCTTCCATAAGGTACAAGTAAGACTGAGCCTCAGTTGCATTTATTCATGTACTCAGTGTTTTCAGATAAGTGTTTAAGATCTTTCTCTTTTTTTTCCCCTTTACTGGGATTGAAGGATTTGCCTAAAACGCTTAAGAATAGAAGTGGCTTTAGGAGCTATAATCTTACAAAGAAATTGTAGAACTAGATTACTTACTCATCAAATGATAATAACAAACCCATTTATTTTATAACTGGGTTGATGATAATCCCTAATATACATAAGCATCACCATTTATTAAGATTTTTGCTTGAGGAGAGGATTAAAGATAGAAGAGGATGAACTGTTTTATGCAGTAGATTGAGAACTTGACAGTTATGGGTGACTTGTAATTATAAGCATTGAGAAATTGTTTGACAGTTGTTAATGGCCAGGTTTTTAAACTTCAAAGGAAGAAAGTAACAGTCTGCAGTCAGCAAACTATCCATCCAGGATGCACTGTGAAAGTTAAACGGTCATGATTGCATTGTCTAAAATGACACTCATCTCCTGGAGGCAGGTGGGAGACTATGATGGAAATCTGGCCCAGGATTTGATAGTGAAAGTTGTGGAATTATAAAGGAAGCTAAAGTCAAATCTCTGGCAAGATTTTCATGCTAACATCTCATAGAAAAGAGGGAAACTCAGAGACCTAGAATTGGTATTTTGTGGGAAGTGCTTGAGGATCTCGAACTCACAAATTCTCTGAATCTTCTGAATTAGCAGAAATAACTCTTTCCCCTTTGCTAGAGGAAGCCTCTAATTGCCTGAAGACTCCGCAAAATTTTCATCTGAGAAAGATGCCTTGCATGATGATGTTTATCCTCTTCAAGATTTTCCACTGCCTTCCTTCATTATTTCTTCATTAATGAAGAATGAAACTTCAGCATCATCAGGCCCCAAAGTACTGTCCCAGTTATAAGAAGAGAAAACCATTTAAAAAGAGCTTTGGAGTATGGTTAATAGGTACAGACAGGAACTGCAAGATAATGCCTGGGTAAGAATCTTAATGGGGCTAGACAGGAGAAGGAAGAATGTAAGACTGGAAGAGAGTCTATTAATCTATTTATCAATATGGGACTACTCTCCCATGACTCAAAATTTAACTTATTGGCAAGGCCTGAAGTATCTGGAATATGTATCTGGAATAACTATTCGAATTTTGGGAAACATGATGGTTTACAGTAAATGAGTTGGAGCTGCGAGAACAAAATAGGTGGATAAAATGTCCATCAATGACAGACTGGATTAAGAAAATGTGGCACATATACACCATGGAATGCTATGCAGCCATAAAAAAGGATGAGTTTGTGTCCTTTGTAGGGACATGGATGCAGCTGGAAACTATCATTCTCAGCAAACTATCGCAAGAACAGAAAACCAAACACCGCATGTTCTCACTCATAGGTGGGAATTGAACAATGAGATCACTTGGACACAGGAAGGGGAACATCACACACTGGGGCCTATTGTGGGGAGGGGGGAGGGGGGAGGGATAGCCTTAGAAGATATACCTAATGTAAATGATGAGTTAATGGGTGCAGCACACCAACATGGCATATATATATATATATATATATGTATGTATGTAACAAATCTGCAGGTTGTGCACATGTACCCTAGAACATAAAGTATAATTTAAAAAAAATAGGTGGATAATTAGGGGTTCAAATGCCTTTGAGGTGTGGACATGTGGAGTAAATTTGTTATGTAAGATTAGAGAACCTAGTGGCTGAGAATGATGTTTAAGATGACCTAGAAAGCACTCCTCCACAACAAGACAAGAAATGCACTAGTAAGGGAGATATTGATATATCTGAGAAACTTAGTGGGGCTGTCCTGTTGGGCAAAGATTGATGTTAAGCCTGAAATGTGTCTACCTAATGTCTACAAAGATATTAAGATTCTGGGAAAACAGAAGTTAGGGGTCAGTATATAAGCTCACTAGGTATAAGATGAACTTAATAAAATGATCATCAGCAAGACCAGAATGACAATCATGCAGACTTTAACTATAGGCATTACTGACACAAGCTAAGAGACTATGTTCTTTTTTCTAGTGGCAAAATAGATGGGAATTCAACGAAATTATTGCTTGACATAAACAACCATAAAAGATGACAGGTGAATGAATGTGAGGAAAGTGAATGAAGAGTGAAGACTGATGTTTAAATGTCATAATAACAAAATCACAATTTATCGAATGTTTTCCAGACTTAAACCATTTTTCAGCCTAGAATCCATTGATTGAACTGGAACCCAAGTACTTTTGAGGAAATATTAATACAAAAATGTCACAGCAAGTATATCTAATCATTACTCTTATAAACTATCCCTCAAAGGGAGATAAGCCTATTTTTAAGAGTAGCTATTCATTGGGAAAGGAAAATATTCAGAACTTTCATGGATTATTAGATGCAGAATATGCATTGACAATCTTAACAGAGGGACAAAAATAACACAATGCCCCTTCCCTATAAAATCCAGGTGGTAGAGTCAATACACACATTGATCTCATCATAGAGCCTATGGGTTTACTGAAACACCTGGTAATTATTTCTCCAGACCCTGATTTTATAGTAGGAATATTTATACTTAACAACAGATTTCTTACATGAGTTCCCTGACCTGTGAACTAAAACCTATCACAATAAAAAAAAGGCCAACTGGAATGGCAAAAACTGCAATTACTTTCTCACCAACCTAATATTTGGCCATAGTAGAGACTCTGATCTTCACAGGTCATTTGACAATGTACCAGAGTTGGCCATCGTGAACTGCAGATTGTAAGACACATCATTTCATAAAATAGAGTACAAATAGCATCAATTTCTTGCAAAATGGAATTGGTGTATTCAGAGTAGAATAGGTTCTACTCTGCATACTTTGAACCTACTCCAGCAGGTTCAAAGACGTAATTAAGCTTCAGAAATAAGAAGCCCAGATCCCATGATGCCTATCCCTGTTGAACAAATGCCTCTATTCTAGTGGTACCTGTTGTCTTTGTAGAATTTCCTATAACCAGAAAAGGAGAGTTTGGTTCTCAATATACCAAAATGAACCGAAAATGGATTGCTGTTCTTTTACACCCTTCACTCAGTGTTTGGCCCCAAAAGATTAAGTATGAGGGAAAACTTCTCCAAATCTTTCAGCTACACAGTTGGTCATCATATTTACGGGGAGAGAGGAGTAGTCTAGAAGAAGTGTATGTGTTAACTACTGATTAGGGGGATGTTGCCTTATTAGATTGTCAGGGATCCAAAAGCAAAGAGGTCTGGGAAGAGTTTTTTTTGTTTTTGTTTGTTTGTTTGTTTGTTTTTGTTTTTTTTTTTTGAGGCGGAGTCTCGCTCTGTCACCCAGACTGGAGTGCAGTGGCTGGATCTCAGCTCACTGCAAGCTCCGCCTCCTGGGTTCACGCCATTCTCCTGCCTCAGCCTCCCGAGTAGCTGGGACCACAGGCGCCCGCCACCTCGCCCAGCTAGTTTTTGTATTTTTAGTAGAGAGGGGGGTTTCACCGTGTTAGCCAGGACGGTCTCGATCTCCTGACCTCGTGATCCGCCCGTCTTGGCCTCCCAAAGTGCTGGGATCTGGGAAGAGTTTTGAGGATGGACTCAGAAATTAGCACAAATATAGTAAACTCCTGTGTCACTTATCAGAATCCATGAGGCATTGCTTTTTCAGCTGTGACAGTAGCTAAGTCAGTTTTCATGCTAGAGAGCCACAGCAAATCCATCACCTTCTGTCAGGACCAGAATCTACTGCTGAGCCTTTGCTGTGGTATCATTTCTTAGGAGACCAATCAGCTCTTGGTGTGAAGTTGATTTTACTATACCGTGTCTATCATGGAGAAAGCAGGGATTCATCTTTACTGGGATATTCTAGATTTAGCTTTTCCTTCTTATTTGGCTTAAGCATTTTATGAAACTCTTAGAGTGTCTTATTTAATGACATAGAATGTTACATAAAAACACTTTGAATAAAGGGAATAAGACAGAGGAAATGTGACAATTGGCTTATGTCATCTGGATATATGTATATGTATATGTATATGTATATAATTCCAACTTTTAGATTCAGTGGGTACATGTGCAGGATGGTTACCTGGGTGTATTGCATGATGCTGAGGTTTGGGGTATGACTGATCCCATCACCCAGGTACTGAGCATAGTACCCAGTAGTTTTTCAATGGTATCATTGCTGGCCCCCACCCCCACTAGCAGTCCCCAGTTTCTATTATTTTCATCTTTATGTTCGTGAGTACCCAGTGATTAGTTCCCAATTATAAGTGAGAACATGCGGTATTTGGTTTTCTATTCCTGTGTCAATTTGCTTAGGATAATGGCCTCCAGCTGCATCCATGTTGATGGGTTATTTCATTATTTTTTTTATGGCTGCATAGTGGTCCATGGTGTATATGTACCACATTTTCTTTATCCAGTCCTCCAGTGATGGGTGCCATGTTGATTCCATATCTTTGCTGTCGTAAAGAGTTCTGCAATGAATATGCAAGTGCACATCTTTTTGGCAGAAAAGTTTATTTTCTTTTGCATTTATACCCAGAAATGGGATTGCTGCATTAAGCAATAGTTCTGTTTTAGGTTCTTTGAGAAATCTTCAAACTGCTTTCCACAGTGACTGAATTAATTTACATTTCCACCAACAGTGTACGGTCATTCCCTTTTCTCCATACACTCGCCAGCACCTGTTGTTTTTTTTCCTTTTTGTAATAGCCATTCTGACTGGTATAAGATGACATCTCATTGTGGTTTGGATTTGCCTCTCTCTGATAATTAGTAATGCTGAGCATTTTTCTCATATGTTTACTGGCTACTGGTATGACTTTTTAAATTTAATTTAACTTCTGGGGTACATGTGCAGGATGCACAGATTTATTACATAGGTAAATGTGTGCCATGGTGGTTTGCTGCACCTATCAGCCAGTCACCTAGGTATTAAGCCTGGCATGCATTAGCTATTTTTCCTGATGCTCTCTCCCCTGCCCCCATTCTCCCCCTACAGGCTCCAGTGTGTGCTGTTCCCCTCCCTGTGTCTATGTGTTCTCATTGTTTAGCTCCTGCTTATAAGTGAGAACATGCTGTGTTTGGTTTTCTGTTTTCATGTCAGTTTGCTGAGGATAATGGCTTCCAGCTTCATCCACGAGAATTTTAACGAGAATTGTTTGTTCATGTTTTTTCCCATTTATGAATGGGATAGTTTTTTTCTTGCTTAATTGTTTAGGTTCCTTACAGTTTCTAGATATTAGACCTTTTTTGGATGCATGGTATGTGAATAATTTCTCTCATTTTAGAAAAGTTTGTTCTAATTCTGTGAGAAATTACATTGGTATTTTTATAGGGATTGCACTAAATCTGTAGATTGGGCATTAAGAACCTTTTAATGATATTGATTCTTCCAGTCCATGAGCAGGAAATACTTTCTTCATTTGCTTGTGTCATCTCTTATTTCTTTCAGCAGTGTTTCGTATTTCTCCTTTAAAGATCTTTCACATCCTTGGTTAGATATATTTCTAATATTTTATTTTTGTAGCTATTGTGAATGGGATTGCATTCTTGATTTTATTCTCAGCTTGAATATTATTGGTGTATAGAAAGATAAATAAGATCAATAAATTAACAAAGAAACAAAGAGAGAAAATCCAAATAAGCATCAGAAATGACAAAGATGACATTATAACCAATTTCACAGACAAACAAAAGGTCCTCAGAAATAACTATGAACCTTCCATGCACACAAACTAGAAAACCTAGACGAATTGAATAAATTCCTGGAAACATACAATCTTCCAAGATTGAATAAGGAATAAAGTGAAACTGAACAGACCAATATCAAGTTAAAAAACTGAAACAGTAATAGAAAACCTACCAACCAAAGAGGACCCTAGACCAGACTAATTCACAACCAAATTCTATAAGATGTACAAGGAAGAGTTGGTACCAATTCTACTGAAACAATTCCAAAAATCAAGGAGAGACTACTTTCTATCTTGTTCTAAGGAAACTGTATCACCCCAATACCAAACCTGGCAACAACACAATAAAGAAAGAAAACTATAGGTCAATATTCTTTATGAGTACATACAAAAATCATCAACAAAATACTAGCCAACAAAATCCTATAACATATCAAAAAGATAATTCACTATGATTAAGTAAGTTTTATTCCTGAGATGCAAGGTTTGTTCAATATACACAAATCAATAAATGTGATTCATCACATAAATAGAATTAATAACAAAACTGTATGATCATCTCAATATACAAAGAAAAAGCTTTCAATAAAATCCAACATCTCTTCATGATAAAAAAAAAAAAAAGTCGGCCGGGCGCGGTGGCTCAAGCCTGTAATCCCAGCACTTTGGGAGGCCGAGACGGGCGGATCACGAGGTCAGGAGATCGAGACCATCCTGGCTAACACGGTGAAACCCCGTCTCTACTAAAAATACAAAAAAACTAGCTGGGCGAGGTGGCGGGCGCCTGTAGTCCCAGCTACTCGGGAGGCTGAGGCAGGAGAATGGCGTAAACCCGGGAGGCGGAGCTTGCAGTGAGCTGAGATCTGGCCACTGCACTCCAGTCCGGGCGACAGAGCGAGACTCCGCCTCAAAAAAAAAAAAAAAAAAAAAGTCAACAAACTAGGCATTGAAGGAGCATACCTCTGAATAATAAAAACCTTCTATGACAAACCCACAGCCAACATCATACTCAACAGGCAAAATCTGAAAGCATTCTTGAGAACTGGAATGAGACAAGAATGCTCACTCTCAACACTTCTATTCAATGTAGTACTGGAAGTGCTAGCCAGGGCAAGCAAAAGAAATAAAAAGTAAACAAATAGGAACAAAAGAAGTCAAACTATCTCTCTTTACGTACAACATAATTTTATATCTAGAAAACCCTAAGGATTTCACCAAAAGGCAGCTGGAACTGAGAAACAACTTCAGCAAAGGTTAAGAATATAAAATCAATGTACAAAAATTAATTATTTTTTCATTTAAGTAGACTATAATTTGCTTCATCTGGAAGATGAAAGCCTGAAGAAACATTCTAATGGACACTTAAAGGGGCAGGCAACTGATGCACAAGCTTGGGGGTGACACTTTTCATTATAGAGAAGGGGTGTGTGTGTGTGTATATATATATATAGAGAGAGAGAGAGAGAGAGAATGTCTAGTATATGGTGCTATGAATCCACCAACTAAAATATACTTGTCCAGAAAAAACATTAAAAGGTAGACTTTTGTGTGGCTCTCTTAAACATCAATCTCAATAACCCACTTAGACAATTTGTACTAGAATCAAATTTATTGAATTATATGTTCTGGATCTTGGAGAGGGGATTAGGAGCTGGGGTATAGAAGCTTCAACCCTGCCACAGAAGTGGTTGCAGAAGGATGGGGTAGAAGGTTGGGGGAGAGTGGTAGAAGCTTTCATTCCTGAAAGGAAGGCGTATTTTATCACTGATATTGCTTAGAAATGCTGGTACATTTTGATAATAAAAGTAGACTAAATGTAGATAGTTTATTATTGTTTTTTAATTCTATACAGTGCACCCTCTTATTGCCTGAACCTAGAAATAAACAAGAGCACTCTACATCCTTCACCTTGGCACACCGTTGGTTAGCAGTAACGTTTCCACCAAATCTAAAGCTAAGATTACCACCTGATCATTTTGCAGTTTTTATGCCTGTGGACCAGCAAGGATTGAAACCTGTCACTGTAGAGGCAGGAAAAACCAAATGTGAGTTTCATAAGGAGATAGTAGTGAGCTCATAATGGGAGCAGAAGGGTGAACTCTAAAATTCAGGGCATTCACTAAGTACATGCCTCCTGGTGTTTTGTGTCCAAGAATAATCATTAACAGGCAAATGAAGCAGCCACATCCTGACAAGAAAAAATAGCCACAGGCCAAATTCCTCAGGGATAGAATTCTGGGTTACTTACATGACCAATCTATATTAGAAAAAGTAGTGGTGTGAGTGGAAATCTAAAATGTGTTGTAGAGAAGGGAGGATGTTTATAAATGCTGGTTTTTGGAAACAACTAGATCAATGGTGTCTATAGCTGTACTTTTATCTCTTATTTTTCTTTTGTAAGTCTTCTTTTTTCTTTTTCAACTTTTATTTTAGATTCAGAATGTCCTGGTGCATGTTTGTTACCTGGGTATATTGCATGATGCTGAGGTTTGGGGTATGAATGATCCCAGCCCCCAGGTCCTGAGCACAGTGTCCAACAGTTAGTTTTCAACCCTTGGTCCCTCCTTTCCTCACTCCCAGTAGTCTCCAGTGCCTATTATTGCCATCTTTATGTTCACAAGTACACAATATTTAGCTCCCATTTGTAAGTGAGAATTTGTAGTATTTGGCTTTCTGTTCCTGCATCAATTGACTTAGAATAATGGCCTCCAGCTGCATCCATGTCGCTGAAAAGGGCATGATTTTGTTATTTCTTATGGCTGCATAGTGCTCTATGGTATATATGTACCACATTTTCTTTATCTAATTCACCATTGGTGGGCAATTAGGTTGATTCCAAGTCTTTGCTATTGTGAATAGTGCTGCAATGAACATGCAAGTGCATATGTCTTTTTGGTAGAATGATTTATTTTCTTTTGGATATATACCCAGGAATAGGATTTCTAGGTCAATTGGTACTTCTGTTTTAGGTTCTTTGACATATCTCCAACTGCTTTGGTCTGAGCTAATTTGCATTCTCACCAAAAATGTCTAAGTGTTCTCTTTTCTCTGCAGCCTTGCCAGCATCCATTGTTTTTTGACTTTTTAACAATAGCCATTCTGACTGATATGAGATGATATCTCATTGTGATTTTGATTTGCCTCTCTCTGATAATTAGTGATGTTGAGCCTTTTTTGTTGTTTCATGTTTGCTGGCTGCTTGCATGTCTTCTTTTGAGAAGTGTATGTTCATGTTTTTTGCCCATTTTAATTTTTTTTTTTTACTTTTTTATGTTCCTTATAGATTCTGCATATTAAAACTTTTTTGGATGCATAGTTTGTAAATATTTTCTCCCATTCTGTAGGTCATCTGTTTACTCTCTTGATAGTTTCTTTTCCTGTGCAGAAGCTTGTTAGTTTAACTATGTCCTACCTGTCAGTTTTTGGTTTCGTTGCAATTACCTTTGAGACTATAGGCATAAATTCCTTCTAAGACTGATGTCCAGAATGCTGTTTCCCAGGTTTTCTTCTAGGATTTTTATGGTTTGAGGTCTTATGTTTAAACCTTTAATTTACCTTGAGTTAGGTGGTACATTGTGAACAGTAAAGTTTCAGTTTTATTCTTCTGCATACGATTAGCCAGATATCCCAGAACAATTTATGGAATAGGAAGTCCCTTCTTCATTGCTTAGTTTGTTGAGTTTTTTGAAGTTTAGGTGGCTTTAAGTGTGGAGCTTTATTTCTGGGTTCTCTATTCTGTTCCATTGGTCAGTATGTCTATTTTTGTACCTGTACCATGCTGTTTTGGTTACTATAGGTTTGTAGTACAGTTTGACATTGGGTAATGTGATGCCTCGGGCTGTGTTCTTTTTGTCTTAGAATTACCAATAAATTATTACTGGATACTGACAAATCAGTGATAGAATAGAATAAACATATTGTGGGGGCAAAAGGGGATCTGAGATATGCAAAGAATGGAATGTAATGGATGATATCAGAACTAAATAGTTTCTTTCATGCCTCTTCTTTTTAATGCAGGCATCTGAGACTTTACACAAAACATTAATCTTGCTACAGGGTACATTTAGATACAGATGGACCAGCATAAAATTGCCAATGAGTCATTATATTTAAGAGAAGTCCCCAAATAATTAGCCACTAACAGCCCAAAGATGTCCATATTCTAATTCTAGGAAACCGTGAATGTGTTAAGTACATGGCAGGGGGAAATTCAGGGCATCAATATAAGTTTGCTAAGTAGCTGACCTTAAAATAAGTAGATTATTCTGGATTATCCAAGTAGGCCAAGGTAATCACAAAAGTACTTTAAGGAGGATGGCAGAAGGGTGAGTGTCAGAGTGATTAGATGTAAACAAAACACTCCTTGCTGCCTTTAGGGGTAGAAGGGGGAGAAAACAAAGAAATGGGGGCAGCCTCAGAAGCTGGAAAAGGTAAGAAATCAATTATCTCCAATAGCATCCCTAATTGGGAAGACAATATCTTGATTGTTGTCCATTGAAACCCATTTAGGCATGCAACCTCCAGAACTGTAAGAGAGTACATTTGTGTTTTCTTTAATCACTAAACTCATGGTAACAATAATTATGGCAGCAATAAGAAACTAATACACTCACCCCTTTTGTAGGATATTGATGTCCTTGGAGTCCCTGTTCTGGGGCACCACTTGTTACCATCCTCGATCCCTGGTGGACTGAACAAAGAGGGGTGAACGTGGGAATAAAGACAAAGACAAAAGAGTATATTTGCAAGAAGGGGTTGGGGGCACCTTGCCTCTAGGGACAAGGACCCAGACTTTCTACAGCCCTTTGTATTTATTGGTAAAAGAGAGAGCAAGAAGGGGGAGTGGAAGAAGAAGTCAATTGCTCGGTCCAGAGTAGGTTTGCAAGACTGCATTCCTCTAACAATAGGCTTTAGATGTCCCAGTAGATAACCTCAAGGAGCCTGGCACCAGGGAGTGACTGCCCTCAGCAAACCATCTGGTGGCAGGGGCAGTGTGAGTTTGTCCACATCCTGCATTCATGATAAACAGTTTGCTGTTTGATCATATGGCCTCCAGTGGAATGACGAGTTGGTCATGATCTCTTTGGTCTTTTTGGCAACCAACAGCATGACAACTTCCAAGGCTTACAAATATCTCCTATTAGTTCCATTGGGTAAACTTGCTCATTTCCTCACCCTCTATTAGCTCCCTTCTCTTTGCAGCTGTATTTCCGTGCTGCACTATCAATGCTTTCCAGGGTTATCTTCTAAATAAACTACTTGCACCTAAACTCATGTCTCACGCATTACTTCTGGAGGAATTCATTGTAAAACACAAATTTTTATTTTACAGTCCTTAATGGAAATCTTTCTGTTGTTTCACTCTCAGAATGGTGTTGGCTTTGTGGTGTAAAGTTTCTTTGTAACCAAATATATCCTCACTGAAAGGAGGATGTAAGTTTGTAAGGAACCAAATATATCCTCACTGAAATAAATTGTCATTATTTTGTGAGAGGCCCCAACTTGTGGAATTGGCTGAGCGAAAGATGTGTGAGAGAGCAATCCTGGGAGTTGGTGAAAAACAGGTGGTTAAAATTTGAACTAAATGGCTTGAGAATCAAACTGTCTGTCTACCAAGGTGGCAGCCATAGCAGACATGAAAGATAAAATCAAGATATATTGTATTGTCTACTTATTGTGCCTTTCTGTAAAATGCAATGTGTGTTAAATTTTAGTTGAAGAAAAAGAGACCCAGGCTTTGTCAGCAGTTCTCCACAATTTGAAAATACTAAAAATCATTCAAACAATCTCTAACCATATGGATTAAAAAGTACACTGAAAAATGGGTAGGAATTTGAAGAGTCATCTTTCTGTTACCTGCTCATATCTGTTCCTGAAGTAAAGTGAATAACAGAGAAATTCTTAGAGAGCAGATCTACAAAATATGAAAGAAAATGTCTTGAAAGACATGACAGTGATCACTGTGTTGCTTCCCATTTGGTTTTTTCCTTCCCAAATGGGTCTTTTCACTGCAATCATTATCTTCTCTCTTCAACACAATGAGCAGAGTGTATATTCCAGAGTTAAGAGTGGGGTGTTGATTACACCTGCCATTGATTCATTGGTTGTTATATCTAGTTATTCATCAGTAAATCTATCTATATGTTATGGTAATCATTTTCTATTTGTCAGTCCATTTCTTTTTTCTGGAAAATCCCTAAAATAGACTATTTTTAAATTTTCTTTGCCTGAAGATGTAGGCTAATCTGAATGTCATCCTGTTTACATTTATAATTTTAGTTATTTCTGTGGAAGTTTCTGTAATGAATAATGATTCTATCAATAAGAAAAAAGAAAGGTTTGAGGAAGTAGAGGAAAAAGTATGAAATAAGCAAAATTAACCTTCCCTAACTGTCATTTACTGTACCACATTTAGCAACTGTAGGAACAATACAACATTAACTCTAGAATAAGATGTCAGAGACGGGCAAGAGCTTTTTGGTCAATATACTTTAATACATATTTTATTTTAGAAAAAATTTGTACTACAGAGAGTAGTTGTTCAGTATTATTCTCCTATTCCAATAGATTACAGGATTCTTCGCTCTAGGCAATAATTATTGAAATTTGCTTCCTTCATGTCTTGTAAACATGACTTACTTTACAAGTCTCTTAGTACTAATGAGAACTTTTCTGTTAGAAAATCGAAAAACTATAACATAACCTTTTAAATCATATTTTTAAAAGCCTGGAAGATATATGCAACTTTCTATAACAGATATCATTGTTTAGAATATATTTCTGTGAATTACACATTAGATCTGTATAAACATAATTAATTAGTGTTATATATTTTCTCATTTTTATGCATTGAATTGAATACTACAGGTGGCATAAAAATGAGGTTTTGTAAGTAATACCTTTGTTTATCAAGAATCTAATTGTTGCCATTTACTATTGGTCTTAAAACTTGCTTGTAAAAGCTGTTTCATTTTACTATTCCTCAATTAATTAGCTCCTTTAGCTAAAAGCATTTCATGTACAAATAGAACATTACATAAATTCTACACCCCTTTTTTCATTATTGTTCATAACCCTTTCACTTTCCAAACATTTCCTATTCACGAGCTATTATAGTAATGTCCATTTCTGAAACTGGGAGGCTATAACTTTCACAAAATGATAATATATGTAGTGATATTTAAATACATATTACAGTATTGTAATAGACACTGGCTATTTTCTAATTAAAATAAGAATCGTAATTACTGTTTCACTCTGAGAATGTGAATTTGTGCAGTGAGATTACTGTCTCACTCTGAAAATTCTGAGTTCTTTAAAAATCTATTGAGATGACTGTGAAGAGACTGAGACAACCATTATCTTAGCTAGTTTTGTAGGATAGTAGGAGGCACGGCAACTAGCTGAGTGAATTTCTTAAATTTTCTGTCTTAGTTGACAGGTAGAAGAGAAATAAGTAAAACCTACCTTTTGGTGATATTATAAGTATATTCTTAAAACAGTATATTTAAATCTCTGAGACATAAAGCCTGGCATGAAATAAGCAGACAAAATTTGTTTATTTCTTTAAAAAAATTTTAAATCATTATGGATAGACAATGGTTGTACATATTTATGGAGTACATGTGCTATTTTGATAGACACATGCAATGTGTAATGATCAAATTAGGGTAATTGGGATATCCAATACTTTAGGATACATTACTATTAAGATTATACTATTACATATTCTATATTTTATATAGAATATATATTTATATATTTTATGTAAATATCATTTTCAACCACTATTTATATTATATATAAAATATAATAATATAAATAAATGTTACAGGGGGCGGAGCAAGATGGCCGAATAGGAACAGCTCCAGTCTCCAACTCCCAGCGCGAGCGACACAGAAGAGCGGTGATTTCTGCATTTTCAACTGAGGTACTGGGGTCATCTCACTAGGGAGTGCCGGACAATCGGTGCTGGTCAGCTGCTGCAGCCTGACCAGCGAGAGCTGAAGCAGGGCGAGGCATCGCCTCACCTGGAAGCGCAAGGGGGAAGGGGATCCGTTTTCCTAGCCAGGGGAACTGAGACACACAACACCTGGAAAATCGGGTAACTCCCACCCCAATACTGTGCTGTAAGCATACAGGCACACCAGGAGAATATATCCCACACCTGGCCGGGAGGGTCCCACGCCCACGAAGCCTCCCTCACTGCTAACACAGCAGTCTGCCGCGATCTATCCGCAAGGCAGCAGCGAGGCTGGGGGAGGGGCGCCCGCCATTCCTGAGGCTTAAGTAGGTAAACAAAGCCGCTGGGAAGCTCGAACTGGGTGGAGCTCACAGCAGCCCAAGGAAGCCTGCCTGTCTCTGTAGTCTCCACCTCTGGGGACAGCGCACAGCTGAAGACCAACAGGGGAAGTAGCGGGAGCCGGTGCAGACGCAAACGACTCTGTCTGACAGCTTTGGGGAGAGCCGCGGATCTCCCAACGCGGAGGTTGAGATCTGAGAATGGACAGACTGCCTGCTCAGGTGTGTCCCTGACCCCTGAGTAGCCTAGCTGGGAGAAATCCCCCACTAGGGGCAGTCTGACACCCCACACCTCACAGGGTGGAGTACACCCCTGAGAGGAAACTTCCAAAGGAAGAATCAGACAGGTACACTCGCTGTTCAGCAATATTCTATCTTCGGCAACCTCTGCTGCTGATACCCAGGCAAACAGGGTCTGGAGTGGACCTCAAGCAATCTCCAACAGACCAACAGACAGTCCTTCTGACTGTCAGAAGGAAAACTATCAAACAGGAAGGACACCTATACCAAAACCCCATCAGTACGTGACCACCATCAAAGACCAGAGACAGATAAAACCACAAAGATGGGGAAGAAGCAGGGCAGAAAAGCTGGAAATTCAAAAAATAAGAGCGCATCTCCCCCTGCAAAGGAGCGCAGCTCATCGCCAGCAACGGATCAAAGCTGGTCAGAGAATGACTTGGATGAGAGGAGAGAAGAAGGCTTCAGTCCATCAAACTTCTCAGAGCTAAAGGAGGAATTACGTACCCAGCGCAAAGAAACTAAAAATCTTGAAAAAAGAGTGGAAGAATTGACAGCTAGACTCATTAATGCAGAGAAGATCATAAACGAAATGACAGAGATGAAAACCATGACACGAGAAATACGTGACAAATGCACAAGCTTCAGTAACCGACTCGATCAACTGGAAGAAAGAGTATCAGCGATTGAAGATCAAATGAATGAAATGAAGTGAGAAGAGAAACCAAAAGAAAAAAGAAGAAAAAGAAATGAGCAAAGCCTGCAAGAAGTATGGGATTACGTAAAAAGACCAAATCTACGTCTGATTGGGGTGCCTGAAAGTGAGGGGGAAAATGGAACCAAGTTGGAAAACACTCTTCAGGATATCATCCAGGAGAACTTCCCCAACCTAGTAGGGCAGGCCAACATTCAAATTCAGGAAATACAGAGAACGCCACAAAGATACTCCTCCAGAAGAGCAACTCCAAGACACATAATTGCCAGATTCACCAAAGTTGAAATGAAGGAAAAAATCTTAAGGGCAGCCAGAGAGAAAGGTCGGGTTACCCACAAAGGGAAGCCCATCAGACTAACAGCAGATCTCTCGGCAGAAACTCTACAAGCCAGAAGAGAGTGGGGGCCAATATTCAACGTTCTTAAAGAAAAGAATTTTCAACCCAGAATTTCATATCCAGCCAAACTAAGTTTCATAAGTGAAGGAGAAATAAAATCCTTTACAGATAAGCAAATGCTTAGAGATTTTGTCACCACCAGGCCTGCCTTACAAGAGACCCTGAAGGAAGCCCTAAACATGGAAAGGAACAACCGGTACCAGCCATCGCAAAAACATGCCAAAATGTAAAGACCATCGAGGCTAGGAAGAAACTGCATCAACTAACGAGCAAAATAACCAATTAATATCATAATGGCAGGATCAAGTTCACACATAACAATATTAACCTTAAATGTTAATGGACTAAATGCTCCAATTAAAAGACACAGACTGGCAAACTGGATAAAGAGTCAAGACCCATCAGTCTGCTGTATTCAGGAGACCCATCTCACATGCAGAGACATACATAGGCTCAAAATAAAGGGATGGAGGAAGATCTACCAAGCAAATGGAGAACAAAAAAAAGCAGGGGTTGCAATCCTAGTCTCTGATAAAACAGACTTTAAACAATCAAAGATCAAAAGAGACAAGGCCATTACATAATTGTAAAGGGATCAATTCAACAGGAAGAGCTAACTCTCCTAAATATATATGCACCCAATACAGGAGCACCCAGATTCATAAAGCAAGTCCTTAGAGACTTACAAAGAGACTTAGACTCCCATACAATAATAATGGGAGACTTCAACACTCCGCTGTCAACATTAGACAGATCAACGAGACAGAAAGTTAACAAGGAGATCCAGGAATTGAACTCATCTCTGCACCAAGCGGACCTAATAGACATCTATAGAACTCTCCACCCCAAATCAACAGAATATACATTCTTCTCAGCACCACATCGCACTTATTCCAAAACTGACCACACAGTTGGAAGTACAGCACTCCTCAGCAAATGTAAAAGAACAGAAATTATAACAAACTGTCTCTCAGACCACAGTGCAATCAAACTAGAACTCAGGACTAAGAAACTCAATCAAAACCGCTCAACTACATGGAAACTGAACAACCTGCTCCTGAATGACTACTGGGTACATAACGAAATGAAAGCGGAAATAAAGATGTTCTTTGAAACCAATGAGAACAAAGATACAACATACCAGAATCTCTGGGACACATTTAAAGCAGTGTATAGAGGGAAATTTATAGCACTAAATGCCCACAAGAGAAAGCAGGAAAGATCTAAAATTGACACTCTAACATCACAATTAAAAGAACTAGAGAGGCAAGAGCAATCACATTCAAAAGCTAGCAGAAGGCAAGAAATAACTAAGATCAGAGCCGAACTGAAGGAAATAGAGACACAAAAAACCCTCCAAAAAATCAATGAATCCAGGAGTTAGTTTTTTGAAAAGATCAACAAAATTGACAGACCGCTAGCAAGGCTAATAAAGAAGAAAAGAGAGAGGAATCAAATAGATGCAATAAAAAATGATAAAGGGGATATCACCACTGACCCCACAGAAATACAAACTACCATCAGAGAATACTATAAATGCCTCTACGCAAATCAACTAGAAAATCTAGAAGAAATGGATAATTTCCTGGACACTTACACTCTCCCAAGGCTAAACCAGGAAGAAGTTGAATCCCTGAATAGACCAATAGCAGGCTCTGAAATTGAGGCAACAATTAATAGCCTACCCACCAAAAAAAGTCCAGGACCAGATGGATTCACAGCTGAATTCTACCAGAGGTACAAGGAGGAGCTGGTACCATTCCTTCTGAAACTATTCCAATCAATAGAAAAAGAGGGAATCCTCCCTAACTCATTTTATGAGGCCAACATCATCCTGATACCAAAGCCTGGCAGAGACACAACAAAAAAAGAGAATTTTAGACCAATATCCCTGATGAACATTGATGCAAAAATTCTCAATAAAATACTGGCAAACCGGATTCAGCAACACATCAAAAAGCTTATCCACCATGATCAAGTGGGCTTCATCCCTGGGATGCAAGGCTGGTTCAACATTCGCAAATCAATAAACGTAATCCAGCATATAAACAGAACCAAAGACAAGAACCACATGATTATCTCAATAGATGCAGAAAAGGCTTTTGACAAAATTCAACAGCCCTTCATGCTAAAAACGCTCAATAAATTCAGTATTGATGGAACGTACCTCAAAATAATAAGAGCTATTTATGACAAACCCACAGCTAATATCATACTGAATGGTCAAAAACTGGCAAAATTCCCTTTGAAAACTGGCACAAGACAGGGATGCCCTCTCTCACCACTCCTATTCAACATAGTGTTGGAAGTTCTGGCTAGGGCAATCAGGCAAGAGAAGGAAATCAAGGGTATTCAGTTAGGAAAAGAAGAAGTCAAATTGTCCCTGTTTGCAGATGACATGATTGTATATTTAGGAAACCCCATGGTCTCAGCCCAAAATCTCCTTAAGCTGATAAGCAACTTCAGCAACGTCTCAGGATACAAAATTAATGTGCAAAAATCACAAGCATTCTTATACACTAGCAACAGACAAGCAGAGAGCCAAATCAGGAATGAACTTCCATTCACAATTGCTTCAAAGAGAATAAAATACCTAGGAATCCAGCTTACAAGGGATGTAAAGGACCTCTTCAAGGAGAACTACAAACCACTGCTCAGTGAAATCAAAGAGGACACAAACAAATGGAAGAACATACCATGCTCATGGATAGGAAGAATCAATATCGTGAAAATGGCCATACTCCCCAAGGTTATTTATAGATTCAATGCCATCCCCATCAAGCTACCAATGAGTTTCTTCACAGAATTGGAAAAAACTGCTTTAAAGTTCATATGGAACCAAAAAAGAGCCCGCATTGCCAAGACAATCCTAAGTCAAAAGGACAAAGCTGGAGGCATCACGCTACCTGACTTCAAACTATACTACAAGGCTACAGTAACCAAAACAGCATGGTACTGGTACCAAAACAGAGATATAGGCCAATGGAACAGAACAGAGTCCTCAGAAATAATACCACACATCTACAGCCATCTGATCTTTGACAAACCTGAGAGAAACAAGAAATGGGGAAAGGATTCCCTATTTAATAAATGGTGCTGGGAAAATTGGCTAGCCATAAGTAGAAAGCTGAAACTGGATCCTTTCCTTACCCCTTATACGAAGATTAATTCAAGATGGATTAGAGACTTAAATGTTAGACCTAATACCATAAAAACCCTAGAAGAAAATCTAGGTAGTACCATTCAGGACATAGGCATGGGCAAGGACTTCATGTCTAAAACACCAAAAGCAACGGCAGCAAAAGCAAAAATTGACAAATGGGATCTAATTAAACTAAAGAGCTTTTGCACAGCAAAAGAAACTACCATCAGAGTGAACAGGCAACCTACAGAATGGGAGAAAATTTTTGCAACCTACTCATCTGACAAAGGGCTAATATCCAGAATCTACAAAGAACTCAAACAAATATACGAGAAAAAAACAAACAACCCCATCAAAAAGTGGGGAAAGTATATGAACAGACATCTCTCAAAAGAAGATATTCATACAGCCAACAGACACATGAAAAAATGCTCATCATCACTCGCCATCAGAGAAATGCAAATCAAAACCACAATGAGATACCATCTCACACCAGTTAGAATGGCAATCATTAAGAAGTCAGGAAACAACAGGTGTTGGAGAGGATGTGGAGAAATAGGAACACTTTTACACTGTTGGTGGGATTGTAAACTAGTTCAACCATTATGGAAAACAGTATGGCAATTCCTCAAGGATCTAGAACTAGATGTACCATATGACCCAGCCATCCCACTACTGGGTATATACCCAAAGGATTATAAATTATTCTACTACAAAGACACATGCACACGTATGTTTATTGTGGCACTATTCACAATAGCAAAGACTTGGAATCAACCCAAATGTCCATCGGTGACAGACTGGATTAAGAAAATGTGGCACATATACACCATGGAATACTATGCAGCCATAAAAAAGGATGAGTTTGCGTCCTTTGTAGGGACATGGATGCAGCTGGAAACCATCATTCTTAGCAAACTGTCACAAGAAGAGAAAACCAAACACCGCATGTTCTCACTCATAGGTGGGAACTGAACAATGAGATCACTTGGACTCGGGAAGGGGAACATCATGCACTGGGGCCTATCATGGGGAGGGGGGAGGGGGGAGGAGGGAGGGATTGCATTGGGGAGTTATACATGATATAAATGATGAATTGATGGGTGTTGACGAGTTGATGGGTGCAGCACACCAACATGGCATAAGTATACATATGTAACAAACCTGCACGTTATGCACATGTACCCTAGAACTTAAAGTATAATAAAAAAAAAAAAAAGAATCATAATTAAATGTTACAGAAAATGATATTGATAAACACCTCTTGTCCTTCTCTGACAATAAATTTCTATCATGTATTTATGGTGTTATAGAGATTATATATTTATGTCTAATATTTTATATTATATTATAATATTAAATAAGATATAAATCTGATTGTGTTACATATGATTTGAGGAAAGTAATGGGTTTGGTTTAATAACATTTAATAATGATTTTCCATTTAATAATGGGACAAACTGCACATGAAAGTAAATTTCTCATATATTTTTGTAGATATTTATCCTAAGAAGTAATTACCTAACCAACAGATTGCTATGAAAAGAAAAAAAAAATCATACTTTTTAAAGGACTTTTCAAACTGAAAGCTAATATTAATTTGAAGGGTAAAGAATGATAAATACAAGGAAAAATCTATTTTTGTATTTCCAAAAACAAGAAATCAGAGATCTTCAGATGTCCCTGAGTGGTAAAAAATATGGTATGTGTTTGTGGTGATGGTGTGTAGTTGGGGGTTATCTTTTTTTCAAGATGCTGTTACTTGAAATGTAAGACAGATATTGTTGTTAAAAAAAGGTAGGGGAGGACAGCTGTAAAAATTAGATAGTAATTTTTTTTTCTTAATTTTTACATTCATGAAACCTTTGTGTGAATTAAATATTATACAAAAATCTTAAACATAAAATGAGATAAACTTGAGACTATAATGATTTAAGGCAGGATTGATGTGGTTAGGAAGGAAGTTCCTCTGTCATCTTCTCATCCTTTCTGTCTCCTGTTTTTCCAACTACACATGTCTATCTGCAAACACAGAAACTGGGACTTAACTGAAATTAGCAGTTCAGAAAGTAGAATGATTCTGAATTACAGCGAACGTTAGAGCAAAAAATAAATAAATTAGTATAGTTTCTGATCACTTTTTCGTAAAGTTTTCTTCCAAATATTTTTACTGTAGTCTACAAGAGAGATTCTGGTCTATTATTGTAAGTCTTGAATGGCTATTTACATCTTTTCAACTTTTCAAACACACACACACACACACACACACACACACACACACACACACATACACACACACACAGGAACACAAACTTTCAGACTTACGCACTCTTGAATTTCTGTCTTAGATTTCTGAGATTATTCTGGCTTGCGTGAGTTAAGAATGTTTGTTAACTGGTAAGTTTTTCAGATCATTATTCTGCCTTAAAGGATAAGGCAATAAATCTTGCCTTCTCATCTTGTATTCCTGAAAAACAAATTATTCTCTTCCTGCGTACACTGTAAATCTGTAAGCAGAGACAGATTTTCCTTGTTTCATCTGGATATCTTTGTAGTTCCTTGTTTAGCTTTTAATTACTTGGTGAAATTTCCTCTGAGGATTCCGAAATAGGTTTATATTTTGCGTTTTTAAGGCCTACACTTAAAATGAATGATAAAATTGGACTAGGTGGTCTTTAAAATCTATTCTAGTACTAACATTGTATAATTCTGATTTTTAATATTATTTTATTGGAACAGAAAACAATATGTATTACTGTAAACTATACCATAGTTTTTAATGGTTAAATAAATGTCTTCTTGTGAAATTATACTGTTCACTAATGTATTTTTAGGGGGACACCATTCATTTATCTAAGCTCCAAAAGTAGAAAAATATCGCTGCTTAATATCAATGTTGTTGGTCATTATTCATGAACACCTTTTTGCTCAATCCGATACCCCTAATATAGGACTGCCATCCTACACAGGGGCAAGGAAGAGAAACTCTTTTGCCTGCCTATATTTTTCTTCATTGTTGCAGCCCCATTTGTATTCTAATGAGTGAAACATTTTGGAAATTCGTATTCCACATTCCCATTTGTACATAAAGGAATTAATTAAAACCCAAGAAGTTAAAACCAGATTCATTTTTGGTGCCTTATAATGTGATACTACTATTATGTTCACTGTCTAGAGGAATGAAGTAACAGACTGAACAGGAAAGTAGGCACTCAAGCTGTTGAAATTCAAACCTTAGCTTTGCTGTTTTTCCACTCAATAGCTGTCTGTGTGTGGACGAGTTACTTATCAACATTTTGCTCCAATTTTCTTATCCACAAACAGTGATAATGACAAGATCGACTTCAAAGCTTGTGGATTTCTTCCCCCATGAGAAGTAAATTAATTAATATAATGCACATAGGCAGTTTCCAGGACATAGGAAGCATTCAGTAAATATGCACCATTAATACCAACCCATTTGCCCTATGGGATTATAAATGTAGATTTTACATGAAAACTGTGCAAAAAAATTACAGGTTTTTATTTTCTAAACCTAATCTTATTTTTCTCATGTATCACCCTCACAATTCCCTATTGTAATTGTAATTGTAGGAAAAACAGAAATAAATATATGAATGTGTTGTTTCTTAATTAACTGTAGATATTAATGTTTTCTTAGTCTTTTATGACTTCAGATGGACTTATTTAAGGAGCTAAATATCTTTAAAATATCAGTTTCCTTTTTTCTCCACAGATTATTTTCTTCTTCTTCCCTCTTCTCTCCCACTCCCTGAATGGAAGGTGAGTATATGAAGTATTTATTCTGGTAGCAAAGGAGAAGGGGGGGGGGGTGGGGAGAGAGAGAGAGAGAGAGAGACATTCTGATTGTGCAGGATTTTGTACTATTATCTTTTGACAAGTGTCTTATCTGTGATCATCTCTCTGAATTGTTAGCTCTAAGGTGCTAAGGTACAACTGTTTCCATCTGGTTTTAGAGTGCTGTGTTAACGCCCACAAGAAGAGACATTGTCTCTTTCTTATCCCCAGTGTGCCTA
The DNA here is from genome assembly GCF_007565055.1 of Rhinopithecus roxellana. Taxonomy (NCBI): domain Eukaryota; kingdom Metazoa; phylum Chordata; class Mammalia; order Primates; family Cercopithecidae; genus Rhinopithecus; species Rhinopithecus roxellana. The sequence continues at coordinate 92,530,084 of NC_044550.1, read as the reverse complement.
GCCATTTACAAGTCCACAGGCATTCAGGACATCTTCACATCCTCATAGAAAGACAGTCTGGAACTCCAGATCCCCTGCACATCATACACAGACTATTTAAAACTTTAATCAGTCTTATACTTATGCTTACCTGACGCATAGAGATTATTAGCACAGCCAACGCCAACACTCTTAGAGAGGCTTTGCAATCATTTCTATGAGTCAGAAAGCAGAACTGTATTCTCAATATATTTTTTTCTCTATTTCCAAAATAATCATTTCCAATATTTGCACCCTAGTGGAGTGACCAAGAAGTAGGTTGTTAGTGGTGAAGAAATTGACACCTTTTATTTCTGTAATACCTTTATTTCTTCTTCAGGATGTAACTAATATTTATTTTCCCTTTTTGGAAAGTACTTCTCCGTCATCTAGTCCTTTGTTCTTGGGTTGTTAAGACATAGTTTATATTTAATGGCAGAGTGGCTAATGAACCTGTAAGGATATATCTAAACATAGCTTTAACTTGGTCATAGTTGTCTCTGATACTCAAGATACCTCTTAAATAGTCTTCACTGGGCAATCCTTTTTTATACAGAAGGCACAGTATCCTATTTATTCTATATCACATATGTCTTTGCACTCCATTTGCTTCATTCTGCTCACATTTTCATTGCTATGTCACAAACCTGAGTTGGATCTTAACTATAATACTGCACTCACTCTATTGCCACCAATCCCCCTTACTTCCAATGTCTCTGCCTACTGAACAATGTGTTTATTAACTGACTTAACACCCTATCATTTACAGCAGGGAAAACTCTCACAAATGCCAATAAGTGCCAGGCTAGTAACATAAATGAGTGATAAGATCCATGTAATAGAGAATGAGGAATGCACACTTTACCTAACACAGTAAACATCATACAGCTCCTGCTGAAATATTATGAGAAAACAATGTTACTAGACCTTTTGATTTTTCAAGATTAAGATTGGCATTCTGATTTTTTTGAAATAATTTCTAATTCTTAAATATTTGCAATAAATTCAAAAATTGTTGGACACCTTTGGTAAGTCAATGAACTGTCTGTAGCTAAAATTCAACTCAAGGATAAGCAGTTGTCAAAAATCCAATATACAGAAAAAAATATTTAATCATTTAGCCTGCCATTAACTTTGTTTTAATCTATATTTCCCAAACCTATCTATTCCTAACATATATTCTACACATCATGGTTCAACTCAGTCATTTCCTGTTCTCATAACTACTTGCAGATATATGATATTTATACATATTGATCTTTTTGTCTATAATGTATTATTCACTGAAGAATTCCCTCTAATATATTAAGATTGATATCAATGATAGTCTCCTGGTAGCTGTGTTAACCAGCTATTTTTCTGCGTTCCTAAGATAATTTTCTAGAAAGCTCTATTACATAACAGCATTTATTTGAAGAACAATTGAATGTTAACTTCGTTGGAGGATGAATACACTTCGACGCAGAAACCTGCTGTATTCATTCATCTTTATTTCCCAACTTTCAAATAACATCATATAGAGAAGAAATGCTCATCCTGATAAAAGGAAGCAGATTCACTATGATGCTTGAGCATGGAATAAAGGCATAGAAATGCTACCATCCTTAGAGTAAGCCTTAACTTGCCCCACATGCAAATGCTGAGCCCAGGCTTCCCCTGTCCCCTGTGAGATTAGGTTGCAACTTTTGGTAATTTTTCATAATATGTATATATCCCATTGTTCGTTCCCAATGCCAGCACCCTCGTTTAGTTCCCAACTTGTCTCCCTTATTCCAGTCTGCTTTAGCTTCTAACCTCCTCCACAATATTGTTAGACTAATTAATACTATTTGTGTCTATCTTGACTCTAAAATCATCTCTAATGAGACTTGAACTCATTGCTTTGTGACCTTGACCTTGGTCCAAGACAGTAGCGTAAAAATCTTACAGATTATGCTCTGCACAAAAGTGTCTGCCTAAAGTGGAGCGGGTAAAAGTGCAGCTTAGAGTGGTCATCTGAGAAGAATAACTTTTGCTAATTCGTCTGTGCAAAAGGGGTACCTTTATCTAACAACTTGGGAAAGGGTGCTAATTATTATTTATCTATGGGGTAGGACACAATTATTAAATTTGTATAATGGCATAGCTTGTGCCAACCAGGGGAATCTAGTTTGACAGAATTCCTAGCATTTATTTTACAGACGAATATCTAGCCTCTCCCCTGCCCCCCCACCCTCTTTTTTGAGTTATAATTTACGTATAATGAATGGTATACATAGTAAGTTAACAATTCAGTGAGCTCAGAGTCATGGATAAACAACACTTCAAGACGCGCAACGTATCTGTCAACTTGGAAAATTCTCTTTTACTTCCTTCTAGTCAATTTCTATCTCCCACAGATAATCACTGTATAAATCAGGGTTCTCTAGAGGGACATATGGAATATGTTTATTTAGGTTTGCATAGGAGAAAGATGTAGGCTGGGAGGCTAGACCAGTCTCTTTTCAGATTTTTCTGCCTGCTTATATTCTAGCCTTGCTGGTAGCTGATTAGATTGGGTCCGCCCAGATTAAGGGTGGTCTGCCTTTCTCAACCCACTGACTCAAATGTTAATCTCCTTTGGCAACACCCTCACAGACACACCCAAGATCAATACTTTGTATCCTTCAATCCAATCAAGTTGACGCTCAGTATTAAGCATCACAATCATTATTCTGATTTCTATAGAAAACCTTTACCTGTTATTATTCTTTACTTAAAAATCATATAATATTTATCTTTAGGCTAGCTTCTTTCATTCAGCATATTTCTGAGATTGATCCATGTGGTTTCATTTATTAGAACTCCATTTATTTTTATTGTTGTGTAGTATTTATTTTACGAGTATGCTTAACTTTGTTTATCTCTTCCGTAGAAAAACATTTGGGTTGTTTTCAGATTGGGATTCTTAAAAATAAAGCTGCTGTAAACATTTGTGTGTGAGTACGTGAGTCTTTTGTGGACACATATTTTCATTTCTCTTGAGTAAAAACCTAGGAGTATAATCACTGGAGTACAGAGTAAGTGTGTGTTTGTGTTTTACTATATAAGAATCTGCCCAACAGTTGTTAAGAGTTATTGAACCATTTGATATTCCCACCTACATTGTATCAGAATTGAAGTTCTCCACATGTTTACCAACATATGACCTCAGTTTTTTCAATATTAGACACACCATGGGAGTGCCCGTGCAATTATGTTTTTAGCAATCATTTGCCTGATGATTAAAGACATTATACATCACAATACATTATACCTTTATTAATAAATTAAAATAATTAAATTAAAATAATTTATCCCATAAATGGCTTGCCTGTTTTTATGTAGTAACTTTTGATGGTGAGAGGTTTTTAATTAGAATGAGGTAAATTTTTTAAATTTATATTTTATGGTTAGTGCTTTTTATATTCACTCTAAAATATCTTGCCTACACCAAGGCTGAAAAATATTTTCTTAGGTTTTCTACTATAATTTTTATAGTTCCAGTTTTATGTTTAGCATAATGATCCATCTTGGATAAACTTGGTATATAGCGTGAAGCAGAAGTTAAGGTACATGTTTTACATATTTTTATTCGACTTCTCCAAGAGTTTTTTTTGTTTCTTTGATTTCCACTTTGTAGTTGTTGTTGAGAAAACCTTGGCTTTGAATGTGTAAGGCTATTTTGGACATTCTGTTTTGTTCCATTGATCTATGTCTGCTTATGCTAATAATGCACTGTTTTATCTACTGTAGATTCATGATAAATTCAAATTTACTACTCCTTTACGAATAGGTTAGGTGTTTTTATCTCTTCACGAATTGAAGTAACTAACGAATGGAAAATCAAACATTGTTCTTACTTACAAACGGGAGCTAAGCTATGAGAATGCAAAGGCATAAGAATGATACAACAGACTTTGGGGACTCCAGGGAAGCCTGAAAGTGGGGTGAGGAATAAAAGACTACACACTGGGTGCAGTATACACTACTCAGATGATGGGTGCACAAAAATCTCAGAAATCACCACTGAAGAACTTTTCCTTGCAACCAAACATCCCCAATAGTATTGAAATAAAAATTAAAATTACAGAAAAATTTAGAGTCAACCTGTTAACTTTAACAAAAATAAAACAAAACTGTAGAGATATGATTGCTATTACATTGGATCTATACATCAATTTGAGGAAAGCTGACCTCTCAATGATAGTTCATAGTCTTTTTCAAGAAAATGGAATATTTCTTAATTTATTTAGATTTTCTTTGATGTCTCTGAGTAGTGTTCAATGATCCATACTTCTCAATTTTTGAATCTAACATATTTTGATATACTTATTTATAATCATGTTTCAATTCTATAGTAAATAGTATAATAACTATATAATACTGTATAAATAGTATTATAGTAAACGATATTTTAATTAAATTTCAGTTGTTGCTTTAATAGATATACAGTTATTATTGTTGTCATTTTCTTGTTTTTATTATGTTCGTATATTGATCTTATGTGCTGTTACCCAGATAAATGAACTTATTAAGCTGGGAATGGTGGTTCATGCCTGTAATCACACAACTTTGGGAGGCCAATGCAGGAGGACTGCTTGAGCCCAAGAGTTTGAGATTACAGAAAGCTGCGACTGCACTACTGCACTCTGGCTTGGATGACAGAGCAAGACCTTGTCTCTAAACAAACAAACAAATAAATTATTAGTTCAAGTAAATTTTTCTTAATTTTTTTCAGGAGGAGTTTTATATATACTCTTAATATCTGTGGATGAAGACAGTCAAAACTTTCTGTGTCTGTGTTTTTAATGTGCTTATTTTTACCATATTCTATTGATTGAATTTCAGTTTAATGTGGCATGGAAAGGGTGGTAACAGATATCTTTGTCTTTTTCCCCTTATAGGGGAGAAAGCATTCTAAAAGTATTCTGTATTTTATAATTAAGTAAAGTGTTGGCATTAGTTTTTGTGTTTTTTCCTTTAAATGATACTCTTTATCAGATTGAGGATGTGTAGTTTCACCTTGAATGGGTAGCAAAGATTGCATTTTCTTCAGCTATTGAAAAGATCACTTGAATTTTCTCTTACATTTGTTAATGTGATAAATTACAGTGTTTCTCAATTTTAAAACAAACTTTAATTCCAAAGTAGACTCTACTTGGTCATGATATATATCCACTTTTATATATTGCTCAATTTTGTTTTGCTATGTAATTAAGGATTTTTGCCTCCTTGTTTACAAAAAATCTTGGCCTATAATTTGTTTCCTCTGGTGTCCTGGTCAGGTTCATACTGGTGTTATATTAGCTTCTTAAAATAAGCTTGAAAATTTTCCCTCCTCCTCTATTTTTCAGAGATTTTGTGTAGAATTAGTATTAGTTTTTCCATAAATAGTTAAAATACCACCAATGAAGCCACTTGGGCCTGATGTTTTCTTCAAGAAGAACCTTTCTTTTTCTTTTGTTTCTATTTGCTTGCTTGCTTCTTTTAATTTATAAATTGAATTTGTTTTATAAAGCATATCAATTTCAGTCACTTCTTGTGTTCATTTTTATAATATTGGTTTTCATGGAAATTGCATATTTCATCTAAGTTGTTAAATATGTTGGCATAAGATTGTCCTTAAGGTTCTCTTCTTATTCTTGTGTAACATACAGTGTCTCTTGAAAGATTTCTTCTTTCATTCTTAATATTAGAAAGAGATTTTATTGTACTCCTTAAGTAGCCTTTTCTAGTAGTATATGGGTTTTCTTCACCTTTTTAAAGAATCATCTTTTAGCTTTATTAATTTTTTCTTTGTTTTTCCCTTTTATGTTTCATTGATTTCAACCCTTATCTTCATTTTCTTCCTTCTAATTTCTCTGAGTTGAATTCATTCTTCTTTTTTTCAGAATCTTAAAGTTGAGGTTCAGATAATTAATTTTAGTCTTTTACATATTTTCTAATATGAGAATTGCATTTAAAACTAAACACTTTCCTTTAAGCTCTGCCTTACTACATTCTATAAATTTTGGTGTTTTTGTTTAAATATCTGTCCACTTTGAAATAATTTTTGTTTTACCTTGCGATCTTCTCCTTTGACATTTTATTTATAGAGAAGTATGTGGTTAATTTCCAAATACTTTTGGGAATTTTTAAAGGTATTTTATTGTGATTGATTTCTGATTAATTGTGTTCTGCTCAGAGAATATGCCCTGTAAGATTTCAATCTTGTAAAATTTATGGAGGGTCATTAAATAGCCTAACATATGATGTATCTTAAGGAATATGATTGCAGAGTGCACTTGGAAAACATGTATATTCTGTGATTATTGCATGTTATGTTCCATAAATATCAAATAGATTAAGTTTCAGTAGCTAATGTTGTTCAATGTCTACATCTCTACTGAATTTTTTTCTACTCGGTCTACCAATTAATGAGAGAAGGGTGTTAAAAAATATGAAATTGTAATTGTGGATTTACTTATTTCAATCTTTAAGTCTTACAGATATGTGTCTCCATTTATTTGGATTTTCTGTTATTATTGACATTTATATTAAGGATTATCTCTGCCCAATGGACTACATTTTAGTGTTATAAAATTTTCTTTTCTTTTTTTTTTTTTTTTGAGACGAAGTTTTGCTCAGCCTGGAGTGCAGTGGTGCCATTGGCTCACTGCAACCTCCGCTTCCAGGGTTCAAGCAATTCTCCTGCCTCAGCCTCCCAAGTAGCTGGGACTACAGACACATGTCACCACACCTGGTTAATTTTTTTGTATTTTTTAGTAGAGACAGGGTTTCAACGTGTTAGCCAGGATGGTCTCAATCTCCTGACTTCATGATCCGCCCACCTTGGCCTCCCAAAATGCTGGGATTACAGGCGTGAGCCACCGCCTGGCCCCTCTTTAATATGTCTTGTCTTGAAGTCTATTTTGTCTGACATCAACATTATCACACCAGCCTTCTCATGTTTATTGTTAAGGAATATATTTGCCTATAATTGGAAAGTGCTTACCAAAGTGCCTGGTGTGAATGCTATATAAGTGGGTAAATAAACAAATCCATAATGTCCAATGACAACATTATTCCATATAAAGCAGTCTACATATTAGCCTCTTTATATGCTGTTCTCCCTCATAAAAGCTATTCCCCTTGCATGAAGTGCCCTTTTACTTCTGTGTTTTTTTCTATTACGTTTTTCAATATTATTTTTTTTTTTCTGCCTGAGAAGAGGAACTTAGCTTTCCTCTAAGTTCCTATAGCCCCTGCCACCTCTTTCTCATGACACTTGTAATTTGCTTCCTTATAAAGCAAGTTAGGTTTTATGTTTCTTTATACTCACCATTAGGCCATATGTTAGGCTACACTCATATTTTACTTGTGTCCCTCTTTCCTCATAACAACTTAGGTAAATGCGTTTTGTGCTTTGGATCACTTACAGTTAGGGTTTCTCCTAAGAATTGCTGTTGGCATATGGAGTGGGACAGAATAGCAAAAGGGAACAATATGGCAATGAGTAACTGGACTCAAAGAGTCACCATGGGAGGAAAGGAGCTCTGACAGGACCCGCTGCATGTTGCAGAAATTATCTTGGTTGGGCTGACTTGGAATGATTTTGATGGAGTAAGCTGCAAAGAATCAAGTATTTGCAGAATCAGGACATGGAAATTCTGGGGCTTTCTACAACAATTTTCCTGCTTAGTACTACAGTCAATACTGATAATAATAATAATAATCTCCTATGCAACATATACCATGTACCAGGCCATTTCTAAGTGGTTCCTATGCATATTAACACTTTAATCTTCATAACAATCCCATTGTTTAGTTTTTGTTATTCACTTCTTTTTTTTTTTTTTTTTTTTTTTTTGAGGCGGAGTCTCGCTCTGTCGCCCGGGCTGGAGTGCAGTGGCCCGATCTCAGCTCACTGCAAGCTCCGCCTCCCGGGTTTACGCCATTCTCCTGCCTCAGCCTCCCGAGTCACTTCTTAAAGAGGCAGAAACAGAGAGACTGCGATACCAAGTAACTTGCCCCAAAACTGTTAGCTATTAAAATCAAAGTGAGATTTTCAACCAAAGTAATTACACTGTGGAGTGAATATGCATGAGTAGGAGTTATCTTTCTTTGATTTGTCACAAACATAGCAACAACATCTCTAATCTTCTAAACTTTCATGAGTAAGGTAGAGAGAGGTTAGTATTAGAGTTCTGATTTTTCTTGGGAGGCTGAAGCAGGTGGATCATTTGAGGTCAGGTGTTTGAGATCAGCCTGGCCAACATGGTGAAATCCCATCTTTACTAAAAATATAAAAAAAATTTAGCCGGCTGTGGCAGTGGGCACCTGTAGTCTCAGCTACTTGGGAGGCTGGGGCAGGAGAATCGCTTGACCTGGGAGGCAGATGTTGCAGTGAGCCAAGTTTGCGCCACTGCACTCTAGCCCAGCCTGGGCAACAGAGTGAGACTCCATCTCAAAAAAATATTAAAAATAAGAGTTCTGATTTGTCCTATTAACCTGCCAATGCCTTCCCTGTGTCTGTATAGAGGAGATACAGCATTAGCCTAGCCTTTGATAACCACTACAGGCACACTTTTTAAGCTAAAAGATAAATAACCAATGTAAATGCCATTTGTGCATTAAAATTCTACACAGCACAGTATCTACTCATTAATGCAATGACTAATATACCCCAATGTCTTCATGAATATCATAAAACACAATAAAATAGATAATAGATATATCCCCCTTAATAATATTGCTGCAATTTAAATTCCTCTTTAATGACATAAAAAGGGGCACATTTCTGTAAAAGTCAGATTATAGCGCAATAAAGGACTGCATTATTATTTAAAGAAAAATTAATGAGTCATCCAATATAGTATGTAATAATTTTTGTCATATTGGTTTTTATTTGAATTATTTCTTTCTACTTCAAGAACAAAACCAGTATATCCTACATGCTCTCAGAGTGGATTTCCACTAGAATGGTAACAAGATATATTTTAACAAATTCTTACTCAGATAATTTTCATGATTCTGACATAGGACTCTCCATTACATTTTTAAATGAGCTATTAATAAGAGAAAAATGTAATATGATAAAAGTGGGAGTTTTGTGTTATCTATTATTTAACAACAAAAGGCCTTTTAGTTGTATAATAGCAAAATCTACCACAAAACAGCTCTCCTAAAATGACAACCTAGTACAATACAACTTAGAGTTACTGCACTTCAAAAGATAAAATCAAAGAAAATGCTCACAAATCCCAAGTATGCTATCCCAGGGCAGACTTCATTCTGTTTATGTCTTAAATGGAACATTAAATGCATATCTGCAAAAGAAATCCATAACATTCAATCTAAGTAAAGACATTTTCTGGGAAGCATTATAAAATTGAGTGAAGCCTATTGCTATGAAGTCACCCAGAATGAAATAGCAACTTTAAAAATTTTTATGAAGTTTTCTGTTGTAAAGCTTGGCTAATGGAATACAGGAATGTTTTACTGGTATCCCTCTTTCCTTCCTATGTTCCTGCTTATTCCAAGAAATGTTCCTAGTGCCTCATGAAATGCAGAATAAAATAGTTCACTAAGTCACTGACACTTCATTTCTAAATTTTAAGAATAGCTAAGTGTTTATAAATGCATTGGTAGCCATAGAAACATAGGTAGTGTAAATGTTTCTGCTTGATTTCTAAGTTCTGAAACTGAATATTACCTTTATTAGAACTAGAAATTAAACAAAATATATAGGTAGCAACAAAATAATATACAACCTTGAAATTATTCTTTGGAGTATAATTGCTTGTGATTTGAAAACAAAGTAGGATTAATCATTCTCAAGGTCTAAGCAATTTTTAGACCTGATGACATTGTACATATTTAGAGTCATAAAAAAAGTATTTAAGATCTACTTAACTGTCAGTTATGTTCTGTTTGTTTTATAGGAATAGGTATCTGTCAGACTCAGGCCTTCAGGATTAGTTTTTAATGACTTTGGGGAAGTAACCTTTAACTTTTATTTTAACAGTGTCATAATACACACATTTCACTGAATTTTTTTCTCCGATGCTTCATCTTATAAATCTGGATTGCATCTGCTACTGCAAAGATCAAATGGATAGAGATACAAATGGGGAGGTGTGCCCTTTCTCCCTCAAACTAACAAAAACCGAACTTAAAAAATAGTAAACATCATTTCCTAATTTCAAGCTTAGTCAATATGTCTGTACAGATAATTAAGAAAGTGGGTTTTATAGTGATCCTGAAAATTTCTTCGTTAAAGAAACCCAAAGATACATGTAATAAAGACTTAAGTGCAAGACCTAAAACCATAAAAACCCCAGAAGAAAACCTAGGCAATACCATTCAGGACGTAGGCATAGGCAAAGACTTTATGACTAAAACACCAAGCAATGGCAACAAAAGCCAAAGTTGACAAATGGGATCTAATTAAACTAAAGAGCTTCTGCATAGCAAAAGAAACTGTGATTAGAGTGTACAGGCAACCTACAGAATGGGAGAAAATTTTTGCAATCTATTCATCTAACAAAGGGCTAATATCCAGAATCTACAAGGAACTTAAGCAAATTTACAAGAAAAAAAAAAACAAACTGAACTTAAAAAGTGGGCAAAGGATATGAACAGACACTTCTCAAAAGAAGACGTTTATACGGCCAACAAACATATGGAAAAAAAGGTCATCATCATTGGTCATTAGGGAAATGAAAATCAAAACCACAATGAGATACTATCTCATGCCAGCTAGAATGGCGAACATTAAAAAGTCAAGAAACAACAGAAGCTGGAGAGGATGTGGAGAAATAGGAACACTTTTATGCTGTTGGTGGGAGTGTAAATTAGTTCAAACATTGTGGAAGACAGTGTGGAGGTTCCTTAAGGATCTAGAACCAGAAATACCATTTGACCCAGAAATCTCATTACTGGGTATATACCCAAAGGATTATAAATCATTCTACTGTAAAGACACATGCACACATATGTTTATTGCAGCACTATCCACAATAGCAAAGACTTGGAACCAATTCAAATGCCCATCATTGATAGACTGCATAAAAAAAAGTGGCATATATACACCATGAAATACTATGCCACCATAAAAAAAGATGAATTCATGACCTTTGCAAGGACATGGATAACAATGAAATCCACCATCCTCATCAAACTAACACAGAAACAGAAAACCTGATACCGCATGTTCTCATTCATAAGTGGGAGTTTAACAATGAGAACACATGGACACAGGGGTGGCAACATCACACACCAGGGC